>NC_057925.1:11863434-12165014 GCF_018873765.1 Telopea speciosissima | reverse complement strand
TGCTCCACTACATCGAGGCGCTCCTTCACCTCGGCCGTTGCTAGCTCCACCCGAGCTAGGCGTGGCTCCATAGTTCCACTAACGTCCACAGACTTGTCCTTGCCTCTTCGCCTCTCCTTGGTGGGAATGGCCTCCCTCCCACGGGCTTGCTCACTCACCATCATGTCTAGCACTTCCGATTCGTTAGCCATGATGTCGAATCTACAAGTATCTTCCCTTGCAACCGAAGCTTTGACACCACACTTGTCACGGCCTTAGACCTTACTAAGCAACTGCGCCGGCACTTAGCACTCACTCTAGCACTAAGTCAACCTTTCACCAACTCTAGCAAGGGACTTGGGAAGAGAACTTAGAGAACACTAGAGAGACTTTTGAAAGAATGCACTTGAATGGCTTGAAAGCTTTTAGTACAAGACTTGATAGCTTGCTTGCTTGATGCCTTGGCCAAATGAGGCCACCTCTATTTATAGGCAACCAAGCCTATGATGAATGGCTATGATATTTACATGTGTCCTCCATCCAACGGTGGAGAACCTTCTAGAATAGAGTCTAGAATAATCCTAGATATTTACAAGAATGCTCTAGAAGCTTGCTAGATCTTTCCTAGCTTCTAAAGGTTCTTCAATACTTCTAGAATGAGTCTAGCCTCTTCCAGTATGGAGAGTTCTAGACCTTGGTTCTTCCTTGGCCCAAGGTCCATGTCAATGGGCCTTGCAAGTCTTAGCCTTGGGCCATGATTAGGCGGACTGTGACACTACTCTACTACAACCAACACCTGTTCTCGTTCTCACTCCCTCACCGCATGGTGGAGATGTGACAGAAAATACAATAGATTCAAAATATGTAATTTTGGAGTAAACAGGGAAATTATAAATGTATTAACTTCTAATAAATCCGTATAAATATTAGATGCCGTTAGAGATAGAAATGTTATAGTTCTTGCAAAGCATGAATCTGGTATAATGATTAATCATTTTTAGTTTGTCATTATTCGTTATATGAAAAGTAAATGATTGAATTTAAGGCTGAAATTTGACACGCAACCAATCTAAAAACCATTAGATATAGATTTGAGTCTAATTGGTGTGAGTTCAATGAGACCCTGAACCAGAACCGAATGTTTTAACCATCTCAAAAGAAAGAGAAACAAAGATAAAAATACAAAATTGAATCTATTTTTTAACCAAATTTTTTTTTTTATATATTTAGTTAATTCTTGTAAGTTGTATTTCATTTTTCAATATATCTTTAGTCCGGAGCTTGATGTTTAATATTCCATTTGATTCTCTCTCAACAAAAACTTTTGCAAATTTAATCAATCATTGTAAGTTGTATTTCATTTTGGAATGATTTCTCACTTGAATTTTAACATGAAAAATAAAAGAGAAAGAAGTTTATTATGGGAAAGCATAGAGAAAAAAATGGCTTCCATCATATATTTTGAATACCTAATTTTTTTTATTTTATTTTTATCCTGAATATTACCTGAGACCCGAATTGGTCCCTAAGATTTTATTGAGATAGGAAAAAAAAATACAAGGGGGATATAACCTGCCTTACCCCAATCAGCAGTGGACAGTGATTGCGTTTCAATGTTTTTTGTTGACCCCATGTTATACGAAAAAGCTCCGTCAATTCATCATATTTGTTGACTCGTGATTACGTTTTTAGGCCTATGTTGTCACAACAAGAGATAAAAGTGAATCGATTCCATGTAGAAAACTAAACACGTGTAGGTCCCTTTGTCAATTGACTTGTGGTTACGTTTTTCGGTCTATGTTGTCACAACAAGAGATAGAGTGAATCGCTTCCATGTGGAAAAATAAACACATGTAGGTCCTTTCGTCAATTGACTTGTGGTTACGTTTTTAGGTCTATGTTGTCACAACAAGAGATAGAGTGAATTGCTTCCTTGTGGAAAAATAAATACATGTGGATCCCTTCGTCAATTGACTTGTGGTTATGTTTTTAGGTCTATGTTGTCACAACAAGAGATAGAGTGAATCGCTTCCGTGTGGAAAAATAAATACATGTGGGACCCTTCGTCAATTTCTTAGTTCTCGCATTCCTTCATGAAACAGAATAACTAGTAGTTTTTCCACAATAAGTCGGGTAGGGTCTCTTCGTTGACTTGTAATTACGTTCTTCACGCTAAGGGTGTCAAAATAGAACTAAAATCGAATATTGAAATTGCACTGCAGTGTTTACAATCGAAATGAATGGAAAAAAATGATTCGGTTCTAATTTCATAGATTCTTTATCCGGTGCGATTCGTTTCAAAACTAGAAAGCCAAATAAGAATCATTTACACCGAATGAACATATTTACTTTTGGTCCAGTATTACTAACAACTAATTGCTCACGACTTTACAAGTTTTGCAGTGATGGTAAGGCATGTTAGTGGGTTCTGCATGTAAGGAAATAAATGACTATATAAGCATGTACGTATCCTATTCCAAACTTTTATCAACATTAAACATTATTAATAGTTAGATCAAGTGGCCATAGACTCCCCAAACAATATTGACTAGAGGAAAGAGTATAATGTAACATGTAAGTAGTGTAACCATGAAAGGTGGGTAAATATACGATTATCTATATCTTATTTTTTTTGCTACGTACAAAAATACATTCTCAAATTAGCTAGGTTGATTTCCTCTTGCTTTTCTAAAAGGTACTACAAACTGAATTCAAATCAATTGTGAACCGAATAATGAACAAATAGAATCAGTAAAACTTGATCAACTGCAAAACAATTTTGATTTTGATTAATTTCTATCTGGTCTGATTTTGATTTGCGCCTTGTCAAAATGTAAACTGCACCACACTGCCTTGGACTATGTAACCGAAATCAGACTTATTGACACCCTTACTTCACGCAACAAAAGAGAAGGCGAATTGCCTCCATACACGTGGAAAAATAAACCCCTAGGAATTCCCTTTCGTTGACTGACTCCGTTAATTAATTAATTAATTAAGAGCCTTTTGGAAAAGACCAAAAAAAAAAAGAGGACACCTATAAATTGGCAATGAAACAAAAGGTATTTTCACAGCAAAGTGCGAACCAACCAACAACGTAAGGGAGGTACCACCCAGCCATGGCTTACTCCACCATAACCAACACTCCTTCTACTCGATCTCTCACGACTCCTCCGTTCTTATTCTTCTTTCCGACCGTTGTAGCGTTTCTTTGCCTTGTAAGCTTCTTCACTTCCTCTACTGCGTTTAGTAGTGAATCAAGGCTGGTCGTCTCTGATCAGCTGTCAAGTGAAGCAGAGGCTCTCCTAAAATGGAAAGCCAGCCTTCTAAACTACTCTGTTGCTGCTCTCGGTTCTTGGAAGCTTACTATTACATCACCATCTCCGAATGTGAGTACTATGGCTTCATCACCAATCCACCCATGCAAGTGGTTTGGGATAACTTGCAACAAAGTCGGAAGTAGTGTGGTTGAGATAAGCCTTCCAGAAGCAGAGCTGCAAGGTACGCTTCATAACTTGACCTTCTCTTCCTTTCCCAATCTCCTCCGTCTCAATCTCAGCCTCAATGGACTCATTGGACCTATACCAATGCATATTGGTAGCCTCCCCAAGCTCACCCACTTCAATCTCTCCAATAATAATCTTTCCGGCGTTCTGCCTCTCACCTTGAGTAATTTAAGCAGCCTTCGCTTCTTACTCCTCTTTGCCAATGAAATCAGTGGCAAGATTCCTTTAGAAATAGGGAGTATGAAAAATATGGTTGTATTATCAATAGGTTGGAATAAATTCACTGGTTTGATCCCCCCTGTCCTAGCTAATTTAACCAATCTCGAATATCTATATTTGCATTCCAATGAATTCAGTGGTTCAATACCTTCAGAAATTGGAGATATGGGAAATCTGATTGAATTATCACTAGGTCAGAACAAACTCAGTGGTCCAATCCCTCGTTCACTAGCTAACTTAAGTAAGCTAGAGAATCTCTATTTGTATGACAATCAATTTTTTGGTCCAGTGCCTTCAGAAATTGGAGATATGGAGAATCTGATTGAATTAACACTAGGTCAGAACAAACTCAGTGGTCCAATCCCTCGTTCTCTAGCTAACTTAAATTAGGGGTGTCAATGGGTCGGGTTGGGCCGGGCCTACCAAAACCCTGACTCCTCGACCCTAGAGGTCTAAACCCTGACCTCGACTCCTCGACCCAACCGGCAGGCCAAGAAACCTCAACCCCGACCCGACCTGCCAGGTTTTTTCTCCGCCCGGCCCGCCTAACCCGACTCCCGATAGGGTCGGCAGGCTGGTCGGGCTCCGATTGACCCCGTCTTGACCCTGCTTTTAACCCCGTCTTGACCCGATTGATATATATCAAAGAATATATCTAAAAAAACACCAAAATTCTCGTAGAATAATAAGAATAAGATGGGAAGGAGAGAGAGGGAGAGAGGGACTTGTAAATTTAAATAAAAATAATTCACAAACATCTATAAAAATCCATAAATAAAAATATTACCATAAACATCCATAAATAAAAATACTCTCACAAACATCCATAAATAAAATACTTCCACAAACATCATAAAAATACTACCACAATCATCCATAATAATCTACCACAAATATCCATATAAATACTGCCACAAACATCCATAAAAATACTACTGCTACAATCATCCATGAATAAAAATACTGCCACAATCAACCATCAATCACAGCAGCATCCATGATCCATCTCCATGATATGCTTGAATCTGGGATTCCTGGAAAAAAAATGCCCAAAATGAGGGAAAAACTCTATTAATACAAACAGATGTCAAAGAAAATATTAGCTAATAAGAACTATTGTTTGGATACAAGTCCTTACCAGTTCACGCCAAATAAGTATGCATTATCATCCATCAAGTCAAAGTTATAGTTGCATCACCACAATCATTGTTAGTAGCTGAAAAAAAACACATTTAACAAATGAACAAATCAATAAACTTAATCATCATTCATAATGTTATTATTATTATTGTAATTAAATGATATAAGGGAATTTAAAAGGTTGTTACCTCGATTCGATCTTCTCAAGGTCAATTAAGTTCTCTTCAACATCAATTGAAACCGTGTCTCGTCGTAGCCAATCTTGTGTACATACCAATGCCTCTACCATCGTAGGTGTCAAAGAGCTACTGACTGGTCTAAAATCCTACCACCGATTGCTAAAAGCACACTCAAGCAACACTTGAGACAGAATCGCCAAAACATCCCTTGCCATCTTATTTAGAACCACAAATCGTGTACTATTGACCTTCCACCAATTCAAGATGTCAAAAGAATTGAGTTCATCCTCCTTCTCAATACCTTCCAACAAATATTTGTCTAAGTCCGATGTCACATGGAAACGCTCCTCCTCTTCTAATGCATTATGAAAACCCCTTTCGAAAATTCACTCATCATCATCATCTATTGATGAACCATCAAAAGAGGTTGTAGATGAATCAACTCTCACCGTACTACTTGTCGACCGCATTTGGTAATGTCTCAAGAGACGATCCATGACATTTTTAATCCTCTCAATTTTCTCTTCCACCTCATGTTGAGAATATAATTTTGAATAGCAATATTTCACATATCTCAACTTAAATCGTGGATCAAGAACACGAGCAACAACCAACATAATATTCATTTTGTCGCTACTACCACCCCAATATTTGTCAAATTTTTCTTTCATTGCCAATGACATATCCCGAATCATGTCATCTTCACTTCTTGACCACTTGTTCAACTGTGATTCAATCACACTAATCTCTTTGAAGTAAAGATTTGAAGTAGTAAAAGAGACCCAGACAATCTTGTAGTTGCATTGTAAAAAAACTCCAACATCTTGCATAAAACTTTAGCTCTCTCCCAATCTTGAGTAGTTGGGACCCCATCCTTGCACTCCATAGTAAAGTTTGGGTCTCTATCTTCTACACATTCAAAAGCTTTTTGAAACTCCAAAGCAGTTTGCAACATAAGATATGTAGAGTTCCAACGAGTAGAAACATCTAAACTCAAAGCTTTCTTACACTCAATCTTTTCTTGCTTATAACACAATCTAAACTGTTGTGACCTTGATGGTGAACTCCTTACATACTTCACTCTGCAGTACGAACTCTACTTACAACATCTCCACAATCCTCAAGACCTTTCTTGACAATCAAATTCAAAATATGGGCAGCACATCTCATATGAAAAAACTCACCACCCAACAATAACCCATTTTTCTTATTAAATCTTCTCTTTAAATTTCGAATTGCAACATCATTACACGCTTGCATTGTCCATGATAATACTACACGACTTTATCCAACCCCAATCAATCAAACACACTCAAGGGCATTACTAATTGCTTCACCAGTATGTGGTGATGGGACTACGCAAAAGTTAATGATTTTCTTTTGCAATTTCCAATTTTAGTCAATGTAATGTCTTATGAGGCACAAATAACCAAGATTTTGGATAGAAGTCCACATATCTGTGGTGAGGGACACCCGTTGAGCAGTTCTCTTAAACAAATCTTGCAACTTCTTTTTCTCCCCCAGATACAATTGCAAGCAATCTTGTGCCACAGTATTACGGGTCAAAGTATTAAACCTAGGCTATAAAGCCTTACAAAAATCTCTAAACCCGTCCCGCTCTACAAATATAAATGGTAATTCATCCATAATAATCATGCGAGCAAGCGCCTTTCTACACAATTCATAATCAAATTTCCAAGCTAAGATACTAGTGATTGTACTCTTACCATCACTCGTGTCAACTTTAAAATCCAAAAGTTTTTGCTTCTTATTTTTTTCACTACTTGGACACAGAAGACATCTATCCAAATGTCGTTTTAGTGAACTAGTACCATGTTCACTTGCACAACCAAATTCCTTGTGGCAATACTTGCATGTACACTTAGTAGCTTTTGAACCACTAGGAGGTATAACTTTAGTGAAGTGATTCCAAACACTAGATGACCCTATAGTGAGGGGATTAGAAGATACCTCCGGATTTGCATTAGAGTTTGGTTGTGCCTTTGTAGAGCTTGTCACAGATCCTTAGAGCTTGATTCAACTGGATTTGAATTTGGATGATTTGAACTTGAGTTTGGCTGCCTTGGATTTGAGTTTTCCTCCATTGAGATCTGTACAAATTCAAAAATTCAGACATGTGTAAGATCTTTGAAACAATAAGTTGAAGAAAATAGTGAAGAAGAAGGAGACTTGCTCTATATGATTGATACATGGTTTACTTCTTGCCTTTTGTTTTAAAAAGGTTACATTTGCTATTTAAGTGTTATTGGCAGCAATCCATACCTTTAAAATGTGTAACATGAGGACAGCTCTCATGTATAGGGTGAGGAGTTGACTATTTTATCTCCGCCATCACCTAATGGTTTAATAAGATGTTTCAACATGAAGGAAGTTTTGAATGATTTAATACATTCAGGGAGGTTATTCTTATTTCCCAGGCAATGGTTTTATTGTTAATTTGGCTGGAGCAGAACTGAATGAGACTAGAATACTATCCTAGCTAGGACCCAGCTAATAGGTTCAAATTGTGACCTCTCACTTGAAGATATTTGATACCCTAACATGCTTGACCCTAATTTCTCCTTCTAACCTCCGTTTGTTTTGTAGAAATCCAAACGGTACCGGGAATTGCATTGATTCGTAGAGAAATTTTGGGCACTATAACAACTATAGCTTCAATCCATCATCGACAATCACAAAGATCTTCATCAAAATTGTTTGTCGTTATGAAGATTAATTAATCCACTTGGTTGACCAGTTTCTATGTTAGGTTGTGGTTGTTGTGAATTTACTATGATCCATTCCAGAGGGAAATAGAGATTCGTGTTTTGGGGTTGACTTTACATGATTATGTCTCGATTTTTGCAACTGAAACCTCGATTGGATACCATATTAAACTTCCTCTTTACTTTGGTTTGTCATGTAAGAAGATGCAATATGTTTCCTATATTTCTGTTTTTGTAGTCTTGATGTCATTGCAAGTGAGTGAAAGTCATTGAAAAGAAAGAAACCCACTAAAATGTGAACTTCTTGATGTTTTTGCTTCTTATAAAGAGCCAGTAGTACCACACACCATATGGGGCAACATAAACAATTGAAAATGCGTAAAAAAAAACTCGAATCGATCATTTTTTCGTTATTTTGGTTCCCCTGCTTTTATGAACAAGAGGAATTAGGAGAAACTTAAGCATTCTCGCTTCTTTGAACTTGCTCCAGATATACAGTAAATGTTTGCAAAAGTTTATTGTCTTATTAGTGGATGATGATGGAAAGAAAAAGCTTAAGGAGGAAGAGAACCATGAAGCCACTAGCCTGCTGCAAAAACCAAAATTAAAATGGAAAGAAGATATGGATGCACTAAATTAAGGATACTAGAAGTTTGTTGAAGGTGCAATTACAAACGCCATTGCAGGACCACCTACTGTGGTAAACTCAGAATACATGGCAAATACAAAGGCAGTGGAAAGACCCAAATAAGAATGAAGTGCTGAATATTAGAAGTTTAGAACATACCTTGAGTCCTTGACTCCTTGATGCGAATTTGGGAAGGAGGAACCGAGGAAGAAGAAGGCTGCTAGTCGTCGAGCGGCGGTTTTCTCAGCTTCTCGTGGATGAAGAAGAAGAATGGGAAGACTGAAAATGTGAAAAGTGAAAACAAAAAGGGAATATGGCCATATGGGATTAGGGTTATTTATCACTCTTAGGGGTATTTTGGTATTTTCAGCCATATAAAGGCTTATAAAGAATTCAGGGTCGGGTCAGGGCCGGGCCGGGCTAGGCCCTCCATGTTGAGCCCGACCCGACCCGACCCTGCCAGGGTCAGCCAAAATCTCAACCCTGACCCGCCCTTCGGGCTAGCAGATCAGGGTCGGGTTCGGGCCGGGCTCAGGGCGGGTTCGGGCGGGTTCGGGCCAGCCGGGTATTATTGACACCCCTAACTTAAATAAGCTAGAGAAGCTCTATTTGTATGAGAATGAATTTTCTCGTCCAATGCCTTCAGAAATTGGAGATCTGGAGAATTTGATTGAATTAGTGCTAGGTCAGAACAAACTCAGTGGTCCAATCCCTCGTTCTCTAGCTAACTTAAGTAAGCTAGAGAAGTTCTATTTGTATGAGAATGAATTTTCTGGTCCGGTGCCTTCAGAAATTGGAGATATAGAGAATCTTATTGAATTAGAGCTAGGTCAGAACAAACTCAGCAGTCCAATCCCTCGTTCTCTAGCTAACTTAAGTAAGCTAGAGAAGCTCCATTTGTATGAGAATGAATTTTCTGGTCAGATGTCTTCAGAAATTGGAGACTTGGAGAATCTGATTGAATTAGGTCTATCTCAAAACAAACTCAGCGGTCCAATCCCTCATTCTCTGGCTAATTTAAGTAGACTTGAGGTGTTCACTTTGTATGACAATCAATTATCTGGAAGCTTACCACAACAAATATGCCAAGGACGATCACTTCAACTTTTTGAGGCTAACAACAATAATCTCATGGGTCCTCTTCCAGACTTTAGAAATTGCACAAGTTTAACAAGAGTTCGACTTGACAACAACTTATTTGTTGGAAATATAAGTGACAGTTTTGGTGTCCATCCACATCTTTATTTCTTTGATATGAGTTTTAACAGACTCTATGGTGAGCTCTCACCAAACTGGGGAGAATGTAAGAATTTGTTAGTGCTAAAGATTTCTAGAAATATTATTAGTGGGAAGATAGCACCTGAGATTGGCCATTTAACTCGACTTGGACAACTTGATCTTTCTTCCAACAAACTTGCTGGAGAAATACCAAAGAAACTTGGTAACTTATCCACTTTGCTCCGCTTGAATTTAAGTGGCAACCAGATTACAGGGCACGTACCAGTTGAAATCGGCAAATTAATCAATTTGGAAAGTCTAGACCTCTCAGCAAACAGGCTAATTGGATCAATTCCGGCTCAGCTTGGTCAATGCTCCAAACTTTTGTCAGTAAATTTGAGTCGGAATTCATTGAATGGAAGTATTCCAACTCATATTGGTGATCTGGTGTACCTACAAGCTCGATTGGACCTTAGTCATAACTCAATCAGTGGACTAATACCACCACAACTTGGAAGGTTGATAATGTTGGAAATTTTGAATCTATCCCATAATATGATCACAGGCTCGATACCCCTTTCTCTCACAGAGATGGTTAGCTTAACATCTCTTGATTTTTCCTATAATAAGTTGGAGGGTGTTGTTCCTAACAACAGGGCTTTCAGAAATGCTGCATCACCACAAGCATTTAGAAACAATAAAAGGTTATGTGGTGAACTTCAAGGTCTAATCCCCTGCCATCGATCTTATACAAGCAAGGGATAAAAAAAAAATGGACACAAAGTCATCATATCCATCGTTGCTTCTTTGGTAGGAACTGTGTTCCTTGCATTTGCTATTGTCGGTGTCCTTTTCCTCTTGCAAAAAAAAGGGAAAAAAGAAATTATAGAAAAGAAGAAACCATGGAGATATATTTTCAATATGGAATTTTGATGGAAAGATTGCTTACGAGGACATTATTCAAGCAACAGAGGATTTTGATGCCAAATATTGCATTGGAACTGGAACTTTTGGAAGTGTTTACAAAGCAGTGCAACCTACAGGTCGTGTTGTAGCCTTGAAGAAGTTCCATCCATTGGAAGGTGAGGCGATAGTGAACGAGGAAAGCTTTGGGAATGAGATACGTGTGTTAACAGAAATAAGGCATCGAAACATTGTCAAACTTTATGGATTCTGCTCTCATCCACAGTGCATGTTTCTTGTTTACGAATACATGGAAAAAGGAAGCTTAGCATCTATCTTGAGCAATCAAGCAGAGGTTGTGGAATTGGATTGGGTAAAAAGAGTAAATGTCATCAAAAGTGTGGCAAATGCTCTGTCTTACTTGCATCATGATTGTATTCCAGCAATTATTCATCGGGATATTTCAAGCAAAAATATATTGCTGGACTTGGACCTTGAGGCTCATGTATCTGATTTTGGCATTGCAAGACTATTAAAGCCAGATTCATCTAATTGGACTCTACTTAAAGGAACTCATGGATATATTGCTCCAGGTATTTAAATTTGTCACTGCTATATACTATGTTTTTTGTAGAAAACCTAGGACCTGTAACCAGTAACTTGAGAGAAGAGAAGATGGAAGAAGAATTGATTGTAATGCTTGAGTTATTTAATTGATAGGTAAGTCCCTCTATTTATAATAGAGGGAAATTCTAAAGAGACTAAACTAGCGATGTGGGACTAAAACCCACATAGCCTACTTACACTTAATAACATAAGAAGAATAATACCCCAAAAGACCGGGGGGGGGGGGGGGGGGGGGGGGGGGGGGGGGGCCGCCGCCGGGGGGGGGGGGGGGGGGGGGGGGGGGGGGGGGGGGGGGGGGGGGGGGGGGGGGGGGGGGGGGGGGGGGGGGGGGGGGGGGGGGGGGGGGGGGGGGGGGGGGGGGCCCCCCCGGGGGGGGGCGGGGGGGGGGGGCGGCGAGAGATAACATAATATTCGCATTTTTTCCAAGAGGTGCTAAGGGTAATGGAAAAGGAAGAAATGGCAAATTAGAAAATACCATGAACTTCCAAGGGGAGTTATGGGTATATGCCAAAGGTATGTTTTGGAATATGAATTAAAATTACCGAAGGAATTAAAATTATTGAAAGGGAACGGTGTTGGAAAAAGGATGGCATGGCTGTAATTTGGTGGAAATCCACTTTTAAATACAATCCAAGCCAAAGGGCAAACTGGTAAGAAACCAGAATTTTCAAGGGTCAATTGGGTAGTCAAATAGGGGAATGCATTAAAAAGTAATGGCAGTTCCGTAAATAACCAGAATTTTGTAAGGGACCTTTGGTAAATAAGAAAGTAATGGGTCATGTAGGGAATTAGATTTATAGATGGGGACATACTTGGAAGGAGCAAACTCTTAATGGCAAGATGTAAATAATCATAAGAAGGATGGGTACTAATAAAGGTAGGGTAGTAGGCTAGTAGCATTAAATACCTAATAAGTTAAAACTTAAAAGGAAAAAGAAAAGGAAACGTGAGGAAGGGGGAGTCATAAGATGGGGGTAATATGGGAAAATTAAGTTAAAATAAAATAAAAGGAATCGTAGAGAAGGATGCTAACTTCTTCCTTACGATTCAACAAAACCAGCAAATCCAGCGGAAAAGGAAACCTGAGATTTGAAGAATAGTAGTGGTCTCCCATCTCCACTGTGAACCAAAGGCGGAAACTTGGGAATCGACCATACCAATATCTCTTTTGAAGGCTCTGGTAGTTCAATTCGATAGCAAACAGGAGATTTCTTCGCAACTCCAAATCAAAGTCGCATTCAGTAGAGAATAAAATCAAGTTCAGATTGCAGTATCTGGTTTCTCCAGTAGATCAACTCAACATATCGATGAACCAAGAACAAAGCAGCAATTTCATGGCCATCCAAAAGAACCAAGCTGCGATTTCCAGAAGATGAGACTTGATCGATCTTCAAAAAGGAAGAACCAATGTGCAAAAACTCCAATCTACAATCTCCCAGTTGCTGGACAGAACTGATTCAAAAAACTGGTCAGAATCGATGCAGCCATCGACCAATCCTTCAATCCAGTAAATACCAGAACCATAGCAGTAGCAGCCAGAGGCGGAAAAGAGGTGGATTCGAAGAATCAGCAGCGGCAAAAGCATCGACTTGAGGTAGCAATCAGCAAATCAAAGAGATAACACCAATCTTCGATTCAGCAGAATCAGAGCCCTATCAGTAAAATCGAAGGAAATAATACCAAGTAACCTGGAATTTCAGCAGCAAATTTATATTCCTCAACTATTGACTGCAAATTTGATCGGAACTAGAGAATAAAATCAGTAATCTTCGACTCGAAGTAAACTTGAGCAAAAGTTTACGATAACCATGGAAAATCCGAACATAGCAGCAGAAAACGATAAGCGATTCGAAGCTCCAAAAACCCGAGTTCAATATACCTGGTTCAATCGACAATATTCCCTAATAGCATGTCGATAGCTGAGCAGCAGATGCAGACCAAGAATGATGGCATGCGGTGCTGAAACAACCAGAAGAAGAAACGAATACGAAACAAACGAAACCCTAGTTCTCCTTTTTTATGAATTAGGGTTTCTCCATAAATCGGAGAACCTTGAAACGACTCTCAAACCGGCAATCTTGGAGAGAATCAGTCCTTGGTTGCCTAGCTTTGATACCATGTAGAAAACCTAGGACTGTAACAGTGAACTTGAGAGAAGAGAAGATGGAAGAAGAATTGATTGTAATGCTTGAGTTATTTAATTGATAGGTAAGTCCTCTATTTATAATAGAGGGAAATTCTAAAGAGACTAAACTAGGCGATGTGGGACTAAAACCCACATAGCCTACTTACACTTAATAACATAAGAAGAATAATACCCCAAAAAGACCGAATACCCCATGATATTCCGGAGTACATATTCCAACATTTTTATATTGTATGTTTAAGGTTTCTTTAGTCTTACTTCAGCATTTAAGACCAAGGATTTTTCCTGAATTGAGTCATTGAAGTATTTGCTATCTTCTATTTATACATTTTCACTAAGCCCCTTCTTTCTTCCTTTACAGAGCTTGCCTACACCATGGCTTTAACTGATAAGTGTGATGTGTATAGTTTTGGAGTAGTGGCATTAGAAACAATTATGGGAAGGCATCCAGGGGAGCTCATCTCATCTTTAACCTCAGAAGTTGGCCAAAAGATTCTATTGAGGGACATGTTAGACCCATGCCTCACCTTCCCATTAGATCAAGAGGTTGCAAAGGATGTGGTTTCTATTGTGAGAATAGCACTTGCATGTTTACGCAGTCATCCACAATCCCGCCCAACTATGCATCAGATATCAAAAGAGCTACTTGTTGTCCGATCATCATTTGTAGAGCATTTTCATACAATTACTGCATGTGACTTGAATGATATTGAAGTACAATAATTATGATTGACGATTCATTTCACCGATAGGGGACTGAAGCAATTTGTTTGAGACTGCACTCAAAGAGCAATAGTTCTGAAGGTTAGCCTTTTGTTAATTGCATGGTTTTCAATCCAGCTTCAAAAACTATATCATTCTTTTGGTCTTTTGATAGGGATGGCATGGCTGAAGTCCTCACTGTAGACCACAGAGTTGTTCTCTTTGGAGGTGATTATTTTCTGAAAAAAGGTTTGTAGTTATGATTGCTTGATTTTAATATGTACGCGTAGCATTGCTGGTTATCTGATTTTAATCTTATTAAATGAGTTTTTTTTTTCTGATGTCAATTTAATTCATGTTGATCCCTTAATTATTTTGGAACTTGGAAGTGGTAGTTGAAGTTGAATAAAGCCTTAGAGGCTGCCCGGCCTATTGTTTCAACCTCATGTTGAAGTGACAATTGACTCCTAAGGGGTTCATTTTATCGTCCTTATACAATTGCGTGGTTACATTCTACTGCTTTACTTCTGTAGTCACATAGAGACTCTAATTTTTGTTGTATAAGATATTGTTGTAAAATGAGGGAATGTTATGTTGTTTGAATATCATGTTCCTTATCTTATGTTCCTGTAGCGCCCCCAAATCCAGGTGAGATATGGGTGCTGGCCCTCACGGGCTGCCGTGTGATAACGGCCGATCTTCCATCTCACTTACATTTAATTTATTGGCAGCGGATAATCAATCACTCAAATATCATTGAATTGTAGTGGAAACTAAGTCTATATCACCTCAATGCACAGCGGAAGTTATTCATTCTAAGTAATTCTGTCAATGACCGAAATCTAAAAGAACTTCATTCACATAACCATAGTCTAAAAACCTCTCACTTGAGTCATCACACAACTTGTATCGTCATAAAGCATTACATCCCATTCTATTCTTCAAATTGCATTAATGCTACTGACCACCTACTATCACACTGAAACCCACCAACTGTCTTGAATCATAAAAAGAAAAGAAATAACTCTAAGCGTTATTAAATCAAGGATCCACTACTCAGGAATTATCAAGTATTTTCCCCTAGCCTTCTTAACGCACTCCATACAGTGACACTCCATGTGAGCCTGCTCTGCAACTGTAAAATATTGAGGGGTGAGCTCAACTAGCCCGTGAGAAGAATATAGTCATATTATGATGCAAGAAACATGGATGATAGAATCTGAACATATTATACATTTGATCATAGATATATAATCATGCATGGCATTTGAAAATAACACTAAAAACATGCTCAATGAAAATATAGTACATCTTTTAATTCTTAAGATGAATCATTTAATTAATTTGGTCTGGTCATTGTGAACTACCACTCGTACGTAGAAAGTGAGGTCGTCATAACTGCCATAAACTTAAGGTCTACTCCTGATTCCAGGCATCGTAACCCTGGGGAGGACCGCCATAGCACTAAACAATGGATAGTCTACCCCTAGTTCCAGGCATCGTAACCCTGGGAGGGACTAATCTCATCGGTATATAAGGGATAATCTACTCCTGATTCCGGGCATCGTAACCCCGGGGAGGACATCTGTCACACTAGGCATGATCCACTCCTGATTCCGGGCATCGTAACCCCGGGAAGGATCACACTCTCGTATCTGTACACCTCATCCAGTACCTAACCCCCTACTGGAAAGGGGTGGTAGTCACATGGGTTCTTTACCATTCCATTCCTTTCGTTTCATTTCCATGAGTCTAACATTTATTTCAATCTTTCTTTCATGAAATTCATATTAGCCTTAAAATCTCATCATAAATAAGATCATCTATTTATATATCATTTAAAACATTCTAAGACATATAATATAATACATTTCACTTAAACATAAATCATGATGCAATGAAACATGCTTAATCATAAAGTGCAATAAAACTCAATAATATGACGATATTCCACTCACATTGCACTGTGTCCGTTGGTTCTATGAAAACCCTTTCTGTCTCGTTTCTTGTGAATTCGTCCACGTCACCTACGTGGGTATCCTTCCTTAATTTAAAATCTAAACATTTTATTACTTCAATTTTAATGATTTAAAAACATAGACAGTCCTAATTTTAGGTTTTTGGTCCATTATATATACTATCGACTTCCCCGATTTGACTTTGGTTCACCCAATCAAAGAACCATTATTTTGTTTGTTTACTTGCAGGATCGATAGAGAAGAAGGTTGAAAGGGGTAGCAACTCTCCTAGGTCCCTAGTAAGCAGTAGAGAAGCCCTTCAAGGCTTGCCCAAGGATTCATCAAGGTTCATTAATGGAGTCTCCTCCAAAATAGAAATCAATATCATATTCTCTCTGTCTTCTCAATCCAATAGAATAGCCATTAACTAGCTATTGAGCTCACGAGATTACAAGAAGAATAGGAAAGATACATAAAATAATAACTAGATAAAGCAACTAACATAAAATAATTACTACACATGCAATCAGCAATAACATAATAGGGAGTTAGATAGGAGCAGCAATAATATAATAGGAAGCTTAGTGCTGAGGTAGATGGGGTGTAAGCTTCTCATGGACCCTTCTGGAATGCCAAAGCTATTTAGGATGGTTATGCGACTCAAGTGTTCCTCTTATAACCATGGGGTATATGGAATAATCAGGGGTCTCTGGTTCAAACATGGATTCAAGTCGGAGATCGGTTTAGCCTGTGCATAGCACGGAAGTTGGTCTGGATTATTGAGTATTATACATACAGGGTGCTAGGTTATATTCATTTAAAAATAGGGTATACTATTTAGGAATGGGATCACCACCACCCACCAATGACACCAACATATTAAATAATGGGGTGATGTAATCATCATCCAACAAACATTAAATGAAACCAATGTAAATATAACATAGTGAGGTCATGTAATACTATTCATCATAAATATATATATAAAGTATTAGATTTGAAAAGTATCCACTACTAGCCTTATAATATATAAAATTTATAAATATGTTGAAACCAATACTATTCAAGAGGGAAAGCATTCGGTTGTCAAGGCTTGGTGACTTAGTCACCGCGGCCTGAGAAGATGACCGGAGTCATGACCAAGGTGAAAAGAATGGGAATAAAACTAGTGGGTTTATATATATCTGGTCCATTATGATCATATGGGCAGGGGTATTTCATGCTCAAGGTTGAGGACTACAGAGGCTAAGGATACCTGAAACGTTAACAGGTGATTTCGTCTTCCACGGCGAAGCTGGTTCTGGACGGTGGAGTCTTGCACCGCGCGCAGCTGCTACGTGGGCGACAGCACCTCCTCTTTTTATTCCAAAAGCAACTCAGCTCCCTCAAATTCTTTTACACTTTGACCCTATTCCACCTCTCACCTTCGTCTCTCTATTTTGTCTCACTTTCTCACAAACTACCTCTTCTTACCATCTCATTCTCACAATCCACTCTCTCTGCTAATGGCATGAAGATCATTCCCTTCCCTGCCTTAGCTTTATAGACTCTCTCTTACTCCTGTACGTTGGAGGGGGATGATGGAATTCGAAATGGGAAGTCAAGAAAGGATGCTCCGGCCATGATTTAAACGGCTAAGGTATTAATGCGAGTGCCAGTTGATTGAAGAAAATCAAAACAGAGGGATCCTACCCGCCGCCTACCTATCACATAATGCCGACGCAAACGGGAAAAAAATGAGGTGTAGAACTCGCGTGAATCCCGGATGACTTTGGTTCTGCAGAGAATTGGTTCCAAAAATAGGGGTTTACCGTATAAAATGTATATTTACAAAGAATAGACAAGCATGGCAGAGATAATCATGCGCAGTGGTTGGAGAAGTTCTCTCAACGGAGAGGATCGTGGTTGCGAGATTCTCTCGACAGAAATATTGTTGAAGCTTTAAAGAAGAAGGGGACACACCCATATGACAACTACATGTGTAGATAAAGAGAAGTGTATTTAGATTTGGATGTTGAAGATGATAATCTTGACTTTTGAACCATATTCATTAATATATCTACCTATTCAACTATTCAGCTACATGACCCATTCTCCCTTTTTGTTGAAAACCCTATTTGAATGTATTAAATATATATATCTATGAACATTTAATATAATGCATTTATGTATATAAGAATATCTCGAAAACTAAAATTCGGGGTATCACAGTTCTAGTTATCAAGTTTATCAAGTTTATGTAATGCATCATTTTATGGATACAGAAAGAATACGAAGAATCCAAGGTTTGGATAAAGGGGTTGGTTTCCATGGCACAGAAGGTCCTTGAGGTACGTTGGACAATGCAAGATGGAACACCATGGCGAGGGAATAATGTATGTGATCATCTAGTAATGATCTAAGGTGCTATTCTTTCTACAATAGCATGTCCCAAGTACAATTAATCGTAGTTTAGTTGTTAAGATTAGGCCTTTCTAGTTGGTTTTTTATTTGTTAAAGGGAAATTTATGAAACATCCCCTGAAAATGGGCCGATACTCAGATCACCTCCTCATATTTGAAAATACTTAGATCACCCCCTCTACACTAACGGTGTTAGTCTGCGGTTAGTTATTGGTGTAAAAGGACTATTTTACCCTTGTACTAAATCATTAGAATTAAATTTACAATACTACCCTGTCCTTCATCTTCAACCTAATTTCATCCTCCTCCTCACAACTGTAACTCAATCTCAAGCATAAGTTCGCCGGAGAGTCGCCGGAGAGAAGGAAAAAAAACAAAAAAACCAAGAGACAATGGGTGGCAGCTGCTCCGATGGTGACTCAACAACAAGGCAGCTGCTTCCGATGGTGACTCACACCTGCAAGAGGCAAATCATCGGTGCTATTGACTAACATAAAGAACTGTAATAAGCCCTTTGATTAAATCAAAAACCCTAAACTTAAACAAAAAAAATCAGGCTATACGGAAACGGTATATGGGAGGATTGTGGTGGTGGTGGCGGCGGCGCTCCTCCTCCGGTGCCGAAAGAGGCAGCGCGGGAGGGAGGTGGTCTCTGTCTCAAGCTCATAGCATCGGATTCGGGTTTGCAAAATGTACCCCAAGCGTGATTTTTTTACTTTTAGGGTCTGAGCTGTGCAGGATCGGAATAGCGTGGTTTTTGGCGCAGTGTGGGCCTCAGCGTGGGAAGTTTAAACTGAAATGTAAAGTAAAGAAAAATCTTCTGAAGAAAATAAAAATCGACAATCTCCGGCGATCATTTGCATCTGCCATGGATGCTCTTTCACAGCAGCTGGTTTTTGTCTTGGGGTTTTGTGGTGGGAGAAACAGGGAAAGCTAATCGTGAGGTGCAAGGATCGCTGGAGATTCACGACGTCTGACGCCATATGATTGGTCGCCGGCCTATCACCACCCTTTGCCGGGATTATTGGGCCGCCGTCACAGTGTTTTGGCTGCCATTCACGGTGTTTCCTTGAGGCAGAACCCTAAGGGTTTCATTTGTCTTTCTGTTGATTTGGGGAAGAAGAGGGAATATTCCCCTTTGATTCCCCTCATCCTTATAAACTTAAAAAAATTGGGGTTTTTAGATCCAAGGGTAAAAAGTAACTTCACATTAATCAAAGGGTAGTTTAGGGATTTAAATTTATTTAACTGGGTGACATATCTAAGGGTAAAATAGTAATTATACTATTGTCAAGGGTAGTTTAGGGTTTTTAAAAAATTTAACTAGCTGATTTCATCAGTTAACTAACGGTAGGGTCTAAATTGAGTATAGGGCTCTAATGCAAGGGGTGATCTGAGTATTTTCAAATATAAGGGGGTGATCTGAGTATCGGCCCATTTTCAGGGGGTGTTTCATAAACTTCCCTTTGTTAAAATACCATAGTTTAATCTAGAAGGTTTTCTTCGACCAAAAAAATGTTGTTTGGCTTAGTATCTTTTGTCATGCTTTTGGTGCCTGGAAGGGGAAAGAAACCCCCAATATATTGATAATTCGATAAATAGGTTTTCGACCTTGTAGTGCATTTAAACATAAAATGTGGCATTTTTAAAATGCCTGCTTATGAGCATTTTGCTTAATACTAAACTACATTTAAAGACATAAAAATGCTAAAATAGCTGACATCTATACGGGTTCTTTTATATTTCTCTAATATATGACTTGAGCAACAGGTATTTCCCGGACAAAATGGTGTTTGTGTTGTTGAAGAAAATGAATTGCCATGTTTGGTTTATGTTTCTCGAGAGAAGCCACTGAGATTTGATCACCAAAAAAAAGCTGGGGCCATGAATGCTCTGGTAAATCCCAAATCTCTTCTTCTTCAGTTTTCACCAAATTAATAAATCAAGACTTTTATTTATTTTTCATTATAATATTTTTTTTTTCCAGTTTGGTTGTTTATTAATGGAGATGAGAGCTCGGAAATTATTTCCATTGCACCTTATCTTCTGAATGTGGACTGTGATTTCACTATATAAACAATAGAAGACACTCAAGAGAAGCCATATGTGCTTCATGATGAATCCAACATCAGGAAAGAAAGTATGCTATGTGCAGTTTCCTCCGCGGTTTGATGGGATTGACCGCCATGACAAGAAAATTAACTCAAAGAAGGAGAAGAAGAATAAAGCACAGAAGAACTTGAACAAAGATGCATCCCCTTGAAAATGTTGAAGAGGGGAATGAAGCTAGGTAAGTTGCATTTTCACAATTTTGGTTCCTCAGCTGGTTCTTGGTCTACTCATGTAAACCTATACATTTGTCATACTAACTGCACTACAACAAAAAAAAGTGCACTAGCGATGCATTTTAGAGATGGAAATTATTTTTTGTCTCTAAAAAAAGTTAGTAGGATATATCCGTTCCTAAAAATGCTTAATAGAACGGAATTTTTTATCCATCTCAAATAAAATATCCATTTGGATCGGAAAATATTCTTTCTTCCCTAAAATAGTAATAGCGAGTCTATTACTTGTACTATGCAAGAAGTTTTTATGGCTTGTGTTGATCTTTTACATAAAGTTTATTCAGAACTTAATTACCATTAATCTCTTCATCTTGACATCTTGAAGGTTCTTTGTTTCCCCTCTTCAACCCTAGGAGCTTCTAGTATAGTTTGGTGTGCTACTTCAGTTTCTAACTGTAGTCATCCCAGAAGTGGTACTACGTTTAAAAGCTTACAGAAACATTGAAAGGAAAAAGATGACAAAGCATATCAATTTCTTCAGTGTTCCCTGGTTTTTACCATGCTTTTCTTCTTTTTTTGGAGCTGGTAGCAGCCATTGGGCCGAAGGAACTCAGTTTTGTTGGTGAAGTTGGCTTTGATTTCTCTGCTGTACCCATACTGTAAGTGGAAGACAAATGGTCGAAAGAGTCAAGATGTATGATGTTTTTGGAAGAAAATGATGCAATTTCATGACATCTAACACCGTGTTTGGTTGCCTAATTCTGTGGGATGTAATTTTCCAGATACATGAATCTTATTTTAAAAAACTATTTGGTTGAAAAAAGCGAATTACCTTCCAAAGATTTACAAAATCTAGAGATTCATCATTTTAGTGTAAAAAGTGAAATCTTAAGATTTCACCTCATGAGGTGAAATCCATATTGAAACAAAAATTGGAGACAAGGTATAAAAGGGCATGTATCTTCAGATTCACAAAATAATCAAGGGAACCAAACAGTATATTTTTTTTTTTTCCAAAATACGAATCCACAGAAAGTCCATCTAGAGATCCCCATTCAAAACCAATACATGCTCCCACAAATTTACGCAACCAATCGCAGTGTTGGTAATTGAGTGATCATTTTTCATGTAGATTCTGGACCACTTATGAGAAGGAGACATGGACCAGCAAAGGACCTCAAAATTACTTCATTGGCCCTCAGCTAGAAAGTGGACATTTTAGTTAATGAACACGAACAACCATGCAACAATGAAGCATCCCAATTGATGACTTGGATTGGGACACTTGCATCTTCTTCATTGGATTTGCCATGCAATTATACAGATTGGAGGAAGATTCCAAGTGGAGAAGAAAGAGGATGCATGGAAGAAAATTGATGAGCACATTTATATGTGAAATCTTAGGGCATAAAGCATAAATTTTACCACATTAGACAGAGTTACTTCGGTGCTTTCTTGTGCTTTTCAGGTTTTAGGTGAATTCTTGTGAAAATGGAGCAAAAGATGCTAAGAATAGCCAGAAACGCCCAGAAGTCGAGAAAATCAAGTTTGGATTGAGTACTGAAAGAATCACGTCAATCAATCAAATTTGAATGTGATTACAGTGGAAACCTTAGCATAATTTTGAGGTGTTAATAGTATGGATGCGTCGCCCGTCGAGTCAGCTTCGCAACGGTTCAAACGGCACTTGATTCCGAGTTGAAACAAAGAAGTTACGGCCGTTTCCGTGGATAGAGGTTTATTTGTAATTATTGGCAGTTGGCCGGGGACAAAGTAAAGTGGAAGTTCGGATTCTAGAGGCCTTATCGCAATTATCAAAAGTTATCTTTCTGTCAGCCGAAAGATTCCATTTGGAAGGCTCTGGAGCAGTCCAACTTCAACTTGAGATATCTTGGGCTCCCGAACTCCAAATTGGATGAAATTTATTTCTATTTTGGGTGATTTTTCGTAAGGAATATAACAGTGAGGCCCATATAAGCATCCCATGCTCCACGTTTTTTGAAGGACAGATTTGACATTTTATTAATTGTGAGTGGAATCCTAGTCATCACCCTTATCCTCTCGCTCCTCCAACTTTTCAAGGGCACTTTTGAAATTCTACTTGGGATAGATTTATTTTGAAAGATATTCTCTCACCTATGAAAAGTTGAAAAGTCAAAGATGCCTTGATCTCATTGTTTGAAGAAGATATCTATAAAGAAAAAGAAGCACAAGTTAGAATTAGAAAGTTACTTTTTAATAAATAGAAGGTTTATGTATCTAGGACTCTTTTCTCTCCCTCTTTCTATTTTTTCTTTTTTCTTGGGGTTCAAGGCACTGTAAAGGAGGAAGGAGAAGAGAATATTCTCTTTTCTTAGGGAGTATTTCTCCTACACTTCCCTCTTCTCTCTTCTCCTCTCTTCCCCCTATAAATACCCCTTGCCCTTTCGGTTGTAAGAAGTTAGTTGTAGTTCAGTTTTTAAGTTAGTTTTAGTTTAGTTTTAATTTAGTTTTTAGTTCAATTAATTAGTGAAATTTCTTCTTTTCTTATTCTAGTTTTTGGCTTTCTAAGTTCTAGTTTGATTTCATGTTTTCAATTCCATGGTTGTAATGCTTTTGATTCATGCTTTAATGTTATGTTTTCAATATGGCTGTAATAATTCTAGTTTAGTTTCAAGCTTTCTAGTCTAAGTTCCTAAGTTGATGACAAGATTTGGAGATTTAGAAGAGGAAGCCAGGCTCTTCAACTACAGGTTTACTCTCTAACTCGTAAACTCATTCTCCCTTCCTTCTATCTCATTCTCTCTTCTTCTTCTTCTCTCTCTCTTTCTTTTATTTTTTTTATGTGGTTGTGAAGTGTGGCTGCAATTTTATTCCTCTCAATTTGCGTTAGTTTGATAGGTTAGATGCTTATGAGTTAGGACGCATTAGTTTTTATTAGTTTAATTAGTTTAATTTAATACTTTAATTTGGTTCACTTTACATTACTTTAAAGTTAGTTAAATAGAGTGGTGTATATCTCCTCGTGCTCGACTCATACGCTAGCGGTATTATTTTAACTCAAACAAAAATCACAGTAACATGATTCAAATAACAACCTGTATTACTTTTTCCAACAAATTTGATGTTTAAGTGACTATTGTTTTTTTTTTTTTTTTTTAAATGTTTGCAGGAAAAATTTAATCGTCCATATGGTACTAAGACATGGGCATTATAGAAGTTGAATGATCAGTGGAGAGACTTGAAGTCAAACATCTATAACTGATATACCACATATGAAGAATGGGCTCTAAATTGTGGTAAACATGTTCCGCTAGAGCGGTGGCTACATCTCCTCCATCTGTGGGATACCAAAATTTTTTAGGTGGGGCCTCTACTAATTATATCGTAATTTTAAATTGGGCTAATTATTCTTATTATGCGAGATTTAGATGAGATTTGCATATATTTCTCTCAATCTATGACTAAGACTTGCATGTGTCTATTTCAAATATATTAAGCTATATGTACGCATAATAAAGATAATAGGTCCAAACTTAAAATAGACCATATTACAGGAAAGAGAATATTTGCACAAATACCAGAGAGGAAGGTAATATAGAAAAAAGTGGCTCTTCACAAAAGCATATAATATTTAGTCAAATACCAAACTTCTAATATTAAATATACACCTTTGTTCAGTGTAAAGAGAACCCAGATGGTGTGCCTCCCTCATGGTTGGAGATTTTCATGGAAACATCTCTTGTAGACACCACATCAAAGGAGAAAATGGTATTCAACCAAAAGTTCAGTTTATGGTGCACTAAGTTGATATTTGTCCTATTTGTAGGAGCACAAGTGATTTCTTTTTTTTTTTTTTCTTTGTTTCAAAGAAAGAGAACAATTTTATTGAAGATTAAAAAGGAGGCTAACTAGCCTACAGAAGAAAGACTGTAGGCAAAGGAAGCTAAAGCAGAAAAGGGGACTCCACCCTAAAACATAACGGCGGGCAACAAGCTACTCATTCACCCAAGAGAAGAAAAAAGAAAAGACTACACGGGATCTGTGAGGCACACCGATGGGATCCTTATCCTATCCGATCGTCGTGGGGTCCCAGCATAGACACTTGGTCGATCAAGAGCCACACGGGCTAAAAGGGCCTCCTCCTCTGGATGAAAAGGCGATGGGATATTTTGCAAGCCCACTCCCACCTCTTTATCTACCGGCACGACCACCGCCTTATCACCAAGCTTTCCATTCCTTTGACTCCGAGTTCTGGCAATAGCTGGAGTTCTCACACGACCACCTCGACGAGCATTCCTATGTCCAATACGGATTTTCAGACCCACCATCCGAATCCACCCACCTTGCTCACCACCCTCGAGACTTTGCAATTCTTTATTACTTGAATCACGTTCTGCACCCTCAACTTCAAAAAGAACTTGATCTTCCTTATTTAAACCTTCATGTATATCACTATCAGTGATCCATTGCGATTTTTTGTCATGAGAAGCATGTGGTGCTCCACCTTGTTCAATAAAAACGTGAACTCCTGCAGCTTCTTCTTGAATAGCGGCTGAGTGTGTCGGAGATCTAATCTGAGACTCCAGAAATAAAGATTGAAGGGATAGTAGATAAAAGCCCGTTTTCAATAACCCCTTGATTTTTTCTCACTTCCCAAAGAATTAGCAAGCGGAACCGCAACGTAATCTTCCCTTTCCTTATTAGGAAACTCGTCATCACCTCCGGTTAGACTCGCCGTCCTCCCTTCCCCACTCCATTAGAATGCGCCAATGAAAGCTCTTTGTGATCACCATCGTTTTCCACCACCATAACCTCTTTACCTTTATCACGCACTAGGGATGCCTCCCTATCATCCTCCTGATCACCCCCTTCCTCAATAACCACAGGTTCATCCAACGATTGGCCCTTAAAAAACCCCTCCTTATTCCCCTCAGGCACCAGTCCTCCCAACTTCTTCTTGCGGCATGCCTCTTCTCCATGACCCAATTTCGAACAGCCAGAGCAAAACAACGGCAATCTTTCATAAACGACCTTTTGGAAGAAACCAAAAGCACCACAACCCACCCAAACACAATCAGGGTGGACTGCTCGCAAGTCCACTTCCACGCAAGCCCTTGCCGCCATCGTCCTGGTACATCCAGCCATGGCACTGTCAACCTTCAACAATTTTGCGACTGTCCCGGCAATAGATAGGAAGAAATTCCCTTGGTACAGGTTCACTGGAAGATTTGGAAAGGACACCCAAACTGGCACAATCGGAGACTCCAACCCAGCCTTAAAAAACCTTGACCATTTGAAAAACCGAAAAGAGAAGCCCTTAACAACAACATATTCTTTAAGCCAAACTTTAATGAAATCCTCCCTCTTAAGAAATCTCAAGAGAAGATGTCTGGAATCCAAGGAGGAGATCAGAACATCGTTTGAGAGGTGGAAGATGGCCTGGAGTGATCTTTTAAAATAAAAAATCGTTGGCCTACCATACAAGCATTTAGCCACCAACGCCAATTGAAACGTATTGACCAATATAGTCGTTCCTATTCTAGGATCACTATATTGGTCTTCTACTCACACTCTATCACGTCTTCTTCATGTTGCACAGTCCCATGTGATAATGGATTCTTCTATTATCGCATGTGATACATTCAAGATTCACCGGATCAATCAGCAGCCACCACGTGTCACAGGATGACCCGCTCCAGAACCAAGGAGAACGAACCTGGGGTCCCACCCGGGCTCGGCCAGCACCCAGGCGGGGCCTCACCCAGGTGCGGCCTCTCACCCAGGCGGGCCTGCACCCAGGCGCGGCATCGTGGACGCGGACGTGATGTACACGGACACCGGGGCCACTCGTCTATGACCCAATCGTGTCACTGTAGATTCTTGTCACCACCAGGACTCTAGGCCACCGCTTAGAAGTCACATCACCCAAACGGATTCAAGCACCAATAACGTTATCACCACACGCGGGTATCTATCCAACAAGGATCTTGATACCACCAGGACACTCCCTCCCGCAGGGAGATGGCCAATCAGGATAGAGCCCCGTTACCCAAGGCCTCTATCCACTCAACAGCACAATCGCCATCAAACTGGGACTCTCTACACCGCCATACACTACTATAAAAGACAAGGTACACAACCCCATAGAGGGAGATCAAAACTCATATTGAATAATCACTATTCATCTGTTTGCTCAGGAGATCTAACTTTGGCATCGGAGAGCCTCAGGCCGGAACCACACCGATTCTCTCTCGTGACCCCTTGGTCCACTTGCAGGTGACGGCACTTGCAGGACCGCTCGACGATTTCTTGACGCAACAGCATGTGAGACCTACTCTAAATCCAACTCTTTGTATTATAAATATACTTACTGTAATCGGTTCTATTTGAATCAATGAAATACAATCACCTATTATAATAAAACGGCTCTTCAGATTTTGCTATCTGATCCTCTGTGAAGAAAACCGCAGGGTTACCCATGTACAGCGATGGGGTCTTCACCGAGACCACCGGAGCGATAGGGCAGACCCGTTGGAGGTTACCACTGCAAAGGAATGCAGAGCAGGAGCCGCTGCCCGTGGCGCGAGGTCTGGGGGGCGACCCTCCCTTACGGCAAGGGGCTCCGCCATGGAGCTCTAATCGCGTTTTCTGGAATTTATTCGCTACAAGAAGGCGCTTCCGAGCAAGCACAAGTGATTTCATTTCATTTTGTTTCTATGTTTTTGTGTTCTTCAATTTTCATTTGAATTGGCTTCTGGTATTATTTGATTTCAGTTTTTTAATAAACAAAGGACTTAGCTGCTGCTTATTTGAAAATCTATTAACACTTTGAAAGTATCAGATCTGGAGATGTAGTACGTGTTGTGCTAGCACACCGATCTGCATTGAAGAGGATATCCATGTTATTAGTTGCGGTTATGAAGAAGACAAAATAGAATGGGGGAAAAGAGGTAGTAGGTAAGCAATGTACACTAGGGTAAAAATGTAGAAGATTAAGAATCTTAATTATGAGCCTTCATATGAAGAAAATTAAGTTTATTATGAATTTAATCCATCCTTATAAGTTCTATTTTATTTTTAAATGACTATCCACTTGAATTTTAACGCTGAAAAATATAAAAAGACCAAAAAAATATGTATATATAGTATGAAAAAAGAACTCTAGGTCTGATTCTTAACAAATGATTAGAAACATTACATCTATTTTGTTGAATGAAGTCACATGTGAAAAAGTGGCCTCCACCAAATTCAATTATGCAGCTGTCATCATGTGTTTGCAGGTTTTGCACCCCAATATTGAGCAAAGTATTGGGGCCACTGGGCAAACCCAGCCCAATATCACAGGTTCATCAATGGGTGTTAAGCAAGCCCACAATGACCGAGTCTCTTCCGCGTGCCGATTCCTTTTGTTGATGATTTCATTTCTATAAATTAACAATCAAACAACAACAACTTACAGTACCCAACCATGGCCTACTCTACAACAACCAACACCCTTTCTTCTCGCACTCCATTGTTATCCTTCTTCCCAAACGTTGTTGTAGTGTTTCTTTGCCTTTTAAGCTTCTTCATTTCCTCTGCGTTTGGTAGTAGCTCAAGGGTCGTCGTCTCTGATCAGTTGTCAAGTGAAGCAGAAGCTCTTCTCAAATGGAAAGCCAGCCTTTAGAGCTACTCTGTTGCTGCTCTCCATTCTTGGAAGGTTACCACATCACCATCTCATCCCAACGCCACCATCACTTCATCATCATCAGCAATCCCACCATGCAAGTGGTTTGGTATAACTTGCAACAACGCCGGAAGTAGTGTGGTTGCGATTAGTCTTCCCAAAGTGGAGTTGAAAGGTACGCTTGATAACTTGACCTTCTCTTCCTTTCCCAATCTTATTCGTCTCAATCTCAGCTTCAATGAACTCACAGGAACCATACCCAAGCATGTTGGTAGTCTCTCCAAACTCACCCACCTCGATCTCTCCTATAATACTCTTTCCAGAATTCTGCCTCGCTCCCTTGAGCAATTTAAGCAATCTTGGCTTTCTATACCTCCGTCACAATGAACTCAATGGTCAAATACCTTCAGAAATTAGAGATATGGAAAATCTGATTCGCTTGGACCTAGCTCGAAACAAACTCAACGGTCCAATCCCTCATTCTATGGCTAATTTAACTAAACTAGAGAAGCTCTATTTGTTTGAGAATCAATTATCTGGTCCGGTGCCTTCAGAAATTGGAGGTATGGAAAATCTGATTGACTTGGAGCTATATGGCAACATACTCAATGGTCCAATCCCTCATTCTCTAGCTAATTTAAGTAAACTAGAGTTGCTCTATTTGTATGACAATCAATTATCTAGTCCAGTGCCTTCAGCAATTGGAGATATGGAAAATTTAGTTGACTTGAGACTATCTCTAAACAAACTCAACGGCCCAATCCCCGTTTCTCTTGCTAATTCAAGTAAATTAGAAGTGCTCAATTTATGTGAGAATAAATTATCTGGAAGCTTGCCACAAAAAATATGCCAAGGATCAATTCAATATCTTTCAGTTTTAAACAATAGTCTCATGGGTTCTATTCCAGACTTCAGAAATTGCACAAGTTTAAGAAGAGTTCGACTTGGCATCAACCTATTTGTAGGAAATATAGCTGACAATTTGCTGTGCATCCACATCTTTATTACATTGATATGAGTCACAACAGACTATATGGAGAGCTGTCACCAAATTGGGGGAAATGTGGGAATTTATCAGTGCTAAAGATTTCTGGAAATAATATTAGTGGGAAGATACCACCTGAGATTGGTCAGTTAACTCAACTTGGAGTACTTGACCTTTCTTTCAACAAACTTGCTGGAGAGATACCAAAGGAATTTGGTCGCTTATCGTCTTTGATCGACTTGAATTTAACAGACAACCAGATTTCAGGGTATATACCACTTGAAATTGGCAAACTAATTAATTTAGAGCATCTAGACCTCTCAGCAAATAGGCTAATTGGATCAATCCCAACACAGCTTTGTCAATGCACCAAACTGTTGTTATTAAATGTGAGCAGGAATTCATTGAATGGAAACGTTCCATCTCAAATTGGCAATCTAGTATCCCTACAAGTTGAATTGGACCTTAGTCATAACTTAATCAGTGGATTGATACCACCCCAGCTTGCAAAGTTGATGATGTTGGAAATTTTAAATCTATCCCACAATATGATCACAGGCATGATACCCCTTTCTCTCGAAGAGATGGTTAGCTTAGTATCTCTTGATTTGTCCTATAATGAGTTGGAGGGTGTAGTTCCTAACAATAGGGTTTTCAAAAATGCTTCACCTCAAGCATTTAGAAACAATAAAGGGTTATGTGGTGAACTTCAAGGTCTACTTCCCTGCAATCAATCTCGTCCACGGAAGGGATCGGAAAAAAATGGACACAAACTCATCATATCCATCATTGCTTCTTTAATAGGAACTGTGTTCTTTGCATTTGCAATTATCAGTGTCGTCTTCCTCTTGGGAGAAAAAGTGAAAAGGAAATGTAGAACCGACCAGAAGAAATCATGGCAACATATTTTCAATATGGAATTTCGATGGCAAAATTGCTTATGAGGACGTTATTCAAGCAACAGAGGATTTTGATTCCAAATATTGCATTGGAACTGGAACTTATGGAAATGTTTACAAAGCAACGCTACGTACTGGCCATGTAGTAGCCTTGAAGAAGTTCCATCCAGTAGAAGGTGATGCAATAGTTAATGAGGAAAGCTTTGGGAATGAGATACGTGTGTTAACAGAAATAAGGCATCGACACATTGTCAAACTTTATGGATTTTGCTCTCATCCACGGTGCATGTTTCTTGTTTATGAGTACATGGAAAAGGGAAGCTTAGAACGTTTCTTGAGTAATCAGGCAGAGGCTGTGGAGTTCGATTGGCTGAAAAGAATAAATGTCATCAAAAGTGTGGCCAATGCTTTGTCTTACGTGCATCATGACTGTGTTCCACCAATAATTCATCGGGATATTTCAAGCAAAAATATATTGCTGGACTTGGAACTTGAGGCTCGCTTATCTGATTTTGGCATTGCAAGACTTTTAAAGCAAGACTCACCTAATTGGACGTCACCTAAAGGAACTCATGGATATATTGCTCCAGGTATTTAAATTTCTCACTGCAAATAAATATTTTTTTATAGTTATAATTTGAAGGTTTCTTTATTTTCGTTTCAATATTTAAGGTCTAGGATTTTTGCTGAATTTGACCATTGAAGTATTTGTCATCTTAGTATTGAAAAATGAAAAGTTAAAGTGTTTGTATCTCATACATTTGAGTCCAAGTGAGAACAATTCTTATAGTTTGGAAAATATCTTATTAGAACTTTGAAAGATTTAGTACACAATCATCAAAACTTTGACTAAAAAATGTATTTTAGTTTCTTTCAATTACAATCATTTTAGAATAATAGGATGACTGTTGCCATGTCCTATTGTTATGATTTTTATATGTTACATAATAAATTCTTAAATTTTCCATCAGTAAATACCCTTGAGATTCTTTTTAGCTTAAGCTAATGCATTATATAGATTATGATGTGAAAATATTTTATTTAATTGAGTAATTCAAAAAGAAAATTAAAGGATACCCTTTAATTTCATGGTATTCGTAATAAACCAAGCAAAAACCTTTTGCAAACTAAAGGAATATTAGAAGTAAGAAAAGGGAGAAAACAAAATAGAACAATAAAATTACCCATTTGGAGTGAAAAAGAAACCCTACTATATTTCGTATGTAAGCTATCCAATTATATTTTTCTAATAAATTGTTTACTTTTTCCAAATTCTTATACAGAAAATAGGTAGCCCTAGCATTACTGTAGGTTTCTATTGAATTAGAAACAAGTTACAATAGCTACAATTCTTTTTTGACTGCCCAAAGCTTTAGGAGTCTAGGCCAACCCTACAAATTTTTTTTAATCAAGTCAAGATCTTAAAGTACATTTGGGGAGGGGTGGAGCGCTACATCCATTCCTCTCATCAATCACAAAATAAACCTTAGGCCACCCTTTTGAATTTATTTAACGAAGGCCAAAAAATGAATATACATTTGGTGAGGGGCATCGAGGGGCACATACAACTCTATCCTCAAACATAAAACAACCCTTGTATTTATGTTGTTTTTTTTTTCCTTGTAAGGAGGGGGGGAGGGGAGAGGGGGTGTTTATGGGTAAAGTGATCAAACCGACTATTGGATGGGTGGTTGAATCCTTGGAAATCTCTAATTTGTGGTCCCATCTCTACTTCCAACATGCATGTATTGTTTAGTTTGAATTTTCTACCATTAAACCAAGCTTCTCAAAATTGATATATCAATTTTTTATAGAAAAAGTATCCATTTACTACACTTTATATTTGACGGGGTAAACATATATGGGCTAAACTTACCATAGGAATAGACATTGATATAGATAACATATCCACAATAGGTTCGTGGCTTGTATACAGAACTGTACTTTGACATATGACAAATTTATCTGCTGATGTGAGTAGCATGTAAACAATGTTTTATCTATGCAAAACATGTATAGATAGGATGCTATTGTCAAAAGCCACAATACTCACAAGTAATGAAGGAATACTGGGCACAAGTTTCCTCCAAAGCCATAGAGAGGAGAATTTGTCCATGAGCCACCCATTTTTAGCTACGTAACCTATTGGATGGGACCTAAATTTTATGTAGAGGTAAACCCCAAGGTCCCTTGTTCAAATGTGAAGTTTGGCCTTACAGAGCTTACCCATTGGCAAAATGAAGCATTAAAAGATTCATGGTTATAGAGAAGGCTCATGGACTACTAAAAGGTGCACGGACAGAGAGTAAATAACTGAATTTGAGTTTTAAAATTGATACCTAATGAGTCCAGACCTTGCTCTGCCATATCTGTCATTTAAAATATATTGTAGTTTATCGTTTCTATTTTAAGACACTTGTTTGTTTTGCTATTTATACATTTCCACTAAATCCCTTTCTTTCTTCCTTTGCAGAGCTTGCTTACACCATGGTTTTAACTGATAAGTGTGATGTATATAGTTTTGGAGTAGTGACATTAGAAACAATTATGGGAAGGCATCCAAGGGAGCTCATTTCATCTTTAACGTCATTAGTTGGTCAAAAGATACTATTAAGGGACATGTTAGACTCATGCCTCAGCTTTCCATCAGATCAAAAGGTTGCCAAGGATGTTATTTCTGTTATGAGAATAGCACTTGCATGCTTACGAAGTCACCCACAATCCCGCCCAACTATGCATCAAGTATCAAAAGAGCTGCTTGTTCTCTGACCGTCATTTGTGGATCATTTTCATACAATCACTATAGGTGACCTAAATGATATTGAAGTACAATAATTGTGATCGACGTTTCATTTCACCAACAGGGGACTAAGGCAATTCATTTGAGACTGCACTCAAAATTAAGCAATAGTTCTCAAGGTCAGCCTTTCGTTAATTGCATGATTTTCAATCTAGTTTCCCAAAGTATATCAGCCTTTTGGTATTTTGATAGGAAAGGCATGGCTGAAGTTCTCACTATAGACCACAAAGTTGGTCTTTATTTCTTTGGAGGTGATTCTTGTTTGAGAAAAAATTGTAATTATGATTTCTTTATTTAAATATGTACGTTTAGCATTGTAGTATCTGAAAATACCACCAGCGCCTGCCCTCCCTTGATTCCTTGAATACGAAATGTATCCTTCATTTATCATCTGTTGCGGAATTGAATTTTTTTGATATACCTTTAGTCGGGGTGATTTGATGTTTAATCTCTTATTTAATCTTTCAACAATTTTTATTTATGAATTTAATCAATCCTTGTAAGTTGTTTTTCATTTCTTTACCTCAATAAGGCCCAACATGTCAGTCTTGACTGAAATAGATTTTGGTCTATTTCTCTATTAATCGAAATAGACAAAAAATAGGGTGTAAACAAGAGGTGGACCCAAGATTCAGTGGGGTCTTAATTAAAGTATCTTTATAAATCTCAAGCACTAAGAAAATTAAGCTAAAGTTGGACAAGGATTTAGAAAATGGAAATGTTTGTCATGAATCTCGTGTGAGAGCCTAGTCAAAGTGCCTTTATGAATTGTAGGAATAAAATATCCTGGGCCGCAAGTATAAGACTAGAAATACAATAAATAAATATTAAATACAAGACCTATCTGATTGGCATGACAGATTGTATCGCACCACGTCAACAATACAAGTCCTCTTGTATAACCCGAACAATAAATGGTAGAGTTGAGTTGCATCAAACGATGCTCTCCTTAAGGTTTTTAGATGTCCGAATTCTGCAATCCGGGTTGACCATGCATCTATACCCCCCAAATAAAACAACTCTCTAATCACGTAGGTTGCAGTTCCAAATGTGATTACAAAGGGCGTCCAAAGTCTATATTCACTAACTCATCGACACTGACCAACTACGGTGGAAAAGAAAACATATACTTAAAATTGCTTCTAAAGATGTTTCCAAAAACAATTGTTAGAGAATGAGCAAGACCTCCTCTCTTTATATATGAGAGGAAAAGACACCACTAAGGGGTATCTCCAAGAGATATGTCCCAACTCATGTCTTTTCTCATAAGGCTTGTTTGTTAGCCACTTAAACAAGTCTTTCAATAAGCACCTATTAACTATTTAGGTGTCTATTAGGCAAGAACTCAACCCTCCAACAAAACCACATTTCGAATCTTTAATTTTAAAAACAATTAAAAATCCAACATGAATGACAAACAGTAGTAAAGTTAATCAAGTTGGAGAATGATTTAAGAAAAGTTAGAAGGATGTATATATATTTTTTTTTTGAGAGGGGGTTGGTTAAGACAAGAAAATATTTTGAGAACTACTAAAAGTGTCTTTTTTTAGTGAGAAGTGCTACGAAAAGTTAACCATGACATAGAAATTCATCATGAGTCTAGTTCTATCACCATCAACAATGTTTTCAAGATTAATTTTTTAATTGGGAAGTGGGGGGAGGGGTGCTAGGCATTTTTCAGTCCCAGACTTGTTTTCTCAAAAGCCCAAAAACTTTAGAATGGGTGACCTTGCCATATGTCTTGGAAGTAATTTTAGAATGGTAATAAAGTGGTCATCATGTGAATTAAATAGGAAAACGGCCGGTTCGGTTTTATGTTATTAGTGACTATTAGAGTGAATAATATTCCTTGATTTCATTCACTCAAAGAAAGTACAATATACAGATTACAAAGACTACATTCCTAGCTTAGTTTAAACTAGGTAAGATATTTCTTAGGATCACATAAAATATTTTTTTTGGGTGAATATCACATAAAATATTGACTTTACAAGTATATGAGGATCTCAATTCAATGTGCTAAATGAAGAAGGTTTATTATCACATGTAATAATAAACCGAGAAAGGAAACTCGACTATGGTTTCTCTCAATACACCCCCTCAAGGTGGAGAATCGGGCACCCGAATCTTCAGCTTGTCCCACAAAAAATAAAACCGCGCCGAAGCAAGAGGCTTAGTCAATCTATTGGCGAGTTGATCATGTGTAGAGTTACTGGATCTGGAGCTACTTCTTGGACACACGATCCCGAACAAAATGAAAATCAATTTCGACATGCTTTGTGTGTGCATGAAACCCTGGATTTGCCGAGAGGTAGGTGTCGCCAATATTATCATACCAGAGTATTGGGGGCGTGCCAGGGGATACCCAAGTTTGCCTAGTAATGATTCCAACCAAATTAAATCGGCCGAAGCATCAGCCAGGGATTTATACTCAGCCTCTATAGAGGAACGGACAATAGTCTGTTGCTTCTAGGAGATCCAGGAGATCAGATTTGCACCAAGAAAAATTGCGAAACCACTTGTGGGTTTGCGATCAGTGCTGTCACCTACCCAGTCGGCATCAGAGAATGCTTGAAGAGAACGAGAAGTAGAATGCTCAATAGGTAGCCCAAAATTCCTGGTACTTTTCAAATACCGAAGAATGCATTTTACAAGTTGCCAATGATCTTCTACAGGGGCATGCATAAATTGGCATGCTCTATTGATGGAGAAAGTGTCATCTAGGCGAGTAAGGGTGACATATTGCAGGGCTCCTACAACAAAGCGATACTTGGTAGGGTTGGACATTGACGCACCCCCTGAATCTGAAGGCTTAAAAGTGGCAGCCGTGGGAGTCTTCACAGTCTTGCAATCGACCATACCAATGTGTTGCAATAATTCCAAAATGTAACAAGACTGAGAAAGAATAATTCCACGAGAATGCTTGACAACTTCTATGCCCACGAAAAAATGCAGGTTGCCAAGATCTTTAATAGAAAATTCCTTGGATAGCTGCTACATAGGAGAAGTGACCATGCTAGAATCTCTGCCAGTCATCAAAATATCAACATAAACAAGAATATAGCACACATGAGGCCCAATGCGACGAATAAACAACGAAGTGTCTGTCTTTGAACCAGAAAAACCAAGGTGAAGAAGAAACTCTGAGAGACGAGAAAACCAAGCATGAGGAGCCTGTTTAAGACCATAGAGGGACCGATTTAATTTACAGACATAGTGTGGTTGAGAATTGTCAACAAATCCCGGAGGTTGAGACATAAAAACCTCTTCATGAAGCAAACCATGGAGGACTGCATTATGAACATCAAGTTGTCGCACCGGCTAGCCCTAGGAGAGCAATAGAAAGAACACACTGTATAGTAGTGGGTTTAATAACATGCAGGACAGAAGGTCTCAACATAGTCAATCCCATGTTGCTGGTGGAAGCCTTTCGCAACCAAACGCACTTTGTAGCACTCAAGAGAACCATCGGCCTTTCTTTTGATCCGATATACCCACTTGCAGCCAATAATGTTCATGTTGGGTGTCTGTGGCACAAAAGTCCAGGTACCATTCCAAATCAGGGCATTAAACTCATCTGCCATTGCAACCCGCCATTCTGGTAACTTATTTGCCTGTGTAAAACATGTAGGTTCAGTAGAAACAGTAATTTTAAGGGCATGGGGAACCTGAGGTTTGGACTGAAGCTGCATGGGATGGTGAGTAGCAGGCAGGGGTGGTAGTTGGGCCGTGGCTGGAGAGTAAAGGTCCTGGATGGGGCGTGTCCTAAGTGGTGGAGAGTCAGGAGAGGGGCCAGTCAGAGGGACAGTAGGGCTGGTTGTGGGTGTTGGGTTTGGGGTAGGCATAGGGCTTGTTGGCATCAGTGGGGAGGGCTGTAATGGTGAGGCCAAATGCAATGATGGTAAGGGCGCGGGCCGTAGTATAGAGGACTGTTGAAACTGAATAGGGGCTGATGCACAAGGCTATGAGAGACCTAGAGAAGAGGGAGGGGGAGGTCCCAAAATAGAGATTGAGAAGGGGAAAAAACTCTCATCAAACTCGATATGCCGAGCAATTATAATGCAACTAGTAGAGAGATTAAGGCAACGATAGCCCATGTTAGATGGACTGTAACCCAAGAATGCACACAACGATGAGCGATAGTCCATTTTATGCTTATTATAAGGACGTAAATAAGGAAAACAAAGACAACCAAAAACCTTAAGAAAAGTATAATCAGGGAGACGATGAAATACCAATTGAAAGGAGAAACACCAAGGGAGACAATTGAGGGCATTCGGCCGATTAAAAATACTGTCGTTTCAAAGGCAAAATGCCGATACATTTGGGGAATTGACCCATGAGCAAGCAGGGATAAGCCTATTTCAACAATATGGCGATGACGACGCTCAATGGCACCCTGTTGCTCATGAGTGTGGGGGGCAGACGGTCGATGAGAAATACCAATGTTGGAGAAATAAGTAGGTAATGTCCGAAATTCACCTCCCCAATCGGTCTGAACGGATTTAGTTTTGTGTTTAAATAAACGTTCCACAAGAGCTTGAAAATACTTAAACACATTAAATACATCAGATTTACACACAAGAGGATAAAACCAAAGAAAATTTGTATTGTCATCCATAAAAATAACATAAAAATGATGGCCATCAACAGAAGCAGTGGGTGAAGGACCCCAAACATCACTATGAACAAGATCTAAAGGAAATAAACTCTTAGTATGAGTCTCGACCAAAGACAAACGGCTGGCTCTACCCATCTAGAAAGCCTTACAAAGAGAACTAAGACGAGATGAAATAAAAGGTAAATTATTATTATTAAGCATAGTACAGAGTAAATGCTCATGTGGGTGTCCCAGGTGACGATGCCACATATCAAGAGAAGTGCGAACATCATGGTGAACAGACGGAGAAGAATGGGGAGAGTTCATAAAGACCCCCTTTGCTCGGACCGGAGAGAAGAGTGGACTTGGTGATTTGATCCTTCACAAGAAAATGAGACGGGTGAAATTCAAAGAACTTTATTATCACGTGCACATTTCTGAATAGAAAGAAGAGATTTAGACATGGATGGAACATGCAAGACATTATGTAACAAAAAAGAACGAGAAGAAGTAGAAGGGAAAGAAGAAGAACCAATGTGAGAAATAGGGAGTCCCTTACCGTTACCAACATGCAATTGATCCTGACCATTATATTCGTCATATTGAGAAAATGTTTGAATATCAGGAGTGACATGGTGAGAAGCACCAGTGTTACGGTACCATGGTAATGATGAAGTGAGATTTGATGTGGGTAAAATAGGTGGGCTGGGATGACCATAAGGGGAGGTGGGATAACTGGGATAGGTGGGGCAGGTATAATGGGCTGCCAGAGAGTTGGAGGAGGGGAAAGGTTGCGGGTTAGGGTAACCTAAGTGGGATCTATAGTAGCAGCTGTTTGTAGAGTGGTTTGTACGCCTGCAAATCGAGCACCAGAACCGGCAAGGGAACTGATTGACGAAGTCACGACCACCACGGCCCCTCCCACCGCTACCTCCACAGCCACCCCTATTGGGAGAAGGAGAGCCTGGATCACCAGGGGAGGAGGAGTGTTGAACAGTGTTGGCCATGGGAGGGGTACCAGATGGAGCGTCAGAAAGTGTCAACTTCGTCATGGATGTGCCATGAAGAAACTCATGGCTGAGTAGCATTGCATGTAAATCATCATCGGATATAGGATCAGTCTGAGTCAACAAATATACGAAATTCAGTCTTGAGACCACGATAGATGTGGAGATTAAAAATGCTCGGCCGTAGAGAATGACCGGCAACATGAAGTTCGACAGCGATTGATTTTGCTCACTGCAAAAATTGAGACACAGGTTCATTAGGTTTCTATGCTATGTCTTGTAAGGCCATAGTGAGAGACATAATATGGCTTTCAGAAGGAGAAGAAAAGGCCGTAGAGAGAGTCTCCCAGATTTCACGACTGGTTCGCCTGCCAAGAATAAGGGGAAAAACCTCCTCAGAGTGGGAGGCAATAAGAAAGGTCCGAATCAAAGAGTCTTGTCGGTGCCAAGTAGCAGCACCAACAGCCTCGGTTGGGCATGGTATAGTGCCATCAAGATGTCCATACAAGTTTTGACCCTCGGGAAAAGGTTCAACTTGAGTTTGCCAGAAAAAAAAGTTCTTGGAAGTAAGCTGGATAGAGATGTAGTGGTGTGCTTGATTGAAAGATGGAGAAGAAGTAGAGCCCGTGCGGGGGATGGGTTTATCATTATAAAAAATTAAAAAAAAAAAAAAACGTTTTTCGTTACGTTCTCTGAGAGGAACTTTGGTGATAAAGCCTCTAATTACCATATATCCCTTGTCCTACTCTACTTTCGAAGTCAAGAATCAAAGAGTTTTGATTACTTATGCATCAATTTAGACGACCAACTTGTAATGCAATATTGACCTATTTTTCGATTCTTTTATCAATCAAAGTCTTTCAGATATTTTGGGGTTCACACTGGCACATTCCCTTTTTCTTTGGACTCATGAGGTCCTCATGTGGTGATGTCATTCTTTGAATTATCCATTGGTGTAACGTGTAGATTCCTCCCCATCTTGGCATCGTGAAGAACCCTCTCTATTTGGTGAAATAAAAGACTTGATAGGAAATTTGATAAACCCAAACCTATTTTTGATAATTTGATAATTATACCAAAAAATAAAATAAAATAAAACATGTAAAAACTTACAATTGAGTAAATGAAAAATTGGTAGCTCAAATATGGACTATGGGTAAGCATGGCTAATTTCGTCATGTGTGGATATAAAATTTCAAATACTTTTATTATATCATAAAAAAATCATTTTTCAATAAATAAGTAAATAACATGTAATTATGATACTCTAAGGCTGCCATGGCTTCATCCATTATCACTGGACCGGCATAAAGGTCATATTAACTCTACTGACACAATCATAGTTGTTGAAACTGAACCAACTCCAGCAAATGACAAATTATATTGATCATCTCTCAGGTTCTCATTGAATATGAAAAATCATTTTTTTCCCATTTTCTATAACAGAGCTTCATATTCATGAAATGGCAAAAATTAGTACCTATTTAGCTTCAAGGGATATTGAAATCCCGTCCCATAATGCAAATATATGAAACATAAAAATCGAAAAAGAAAATTAGAGGAATTATAGTGTCAAGCTTAGAATATGCAGCAGTGCTTAGCAGGTAGGTGGTATGAACAAAGATGAGAATGGAGGTTCACCACGGTAGAGACTGAGTTCGATTTACCTCCCATGGATTTCAAAAAGCCTATTTGATTATGTAAATCATAAGAAGAAATGACCCAGGTGTGCTTCATCCTTTCAAGCCACTGGATCAACCTCAGCACACGTGGCACATTTTCCTGCCGTGCCAGAAGATGTCCGAGGCACCCCTGCGCCGTAGAGGAGCCTATGGTAAAAATCATGTTTTAATAACCTATCATGATTATACTTCTTGAAATTATAAACTCAGTTTTGACGAATTGGACATTGAAGTAATCATAGTTTGAATCACAAATTCAAAATTGAATATCAAATTTCCCTTAGATTAAGGTTTTAAATTTTGATCCAACTTGGCTAATTTTATTTTACTTGGATATAAACAGAGAGTCATCTTTTACTCGACAAACTCAAACCAAACTGGTCATTTTCTAACCTGGTTTTCACCCCCCAAAAAAAAAAAAAATGGCGAAATTGACATGACTAATGATCAAGTTTTGCTATTTTTTGACTTACATTCGGGTGACTCGCCCGAATCAAAAACCTGAATTTTCAATTATGCTTATTAGTAGTTTTTGGGCATCTCCAACGACATTGAAGAGATATCCTCCCAACTATAGGTACCTTCTCTCTCTCTCTCTCTCTCTCTCTCTCTCTCTTCTCCCAGAGTCCATTAAATTTCATTTGCACTCAAATAGGTCTAACGGGTTCTTTTTGGCGAGGTGGTGTAATATGCTCTTCCCATCTATAATCATATTCCAGTTGTTTAAAGCTTTATCACCGTTTAATTTAAAAGTTTTGACAAGACAGTTTAGTTTGAGATATCAGTATGGCCTCGACCGTATCAATATCGCAAGTCACCAATCCCAATACTGTGTTGATACCGTATTGGTGAAATAGTACAGACAAAGAGTAAAGCAGGAAAAAAAAAAACCCATTTTTTAAAATAAAATTAGGGGTGAACTTGTCTAATACGATTGATCAGTGCCGATACCATATTGATAACGTATCGGTTTTGCAGTTGATCGATACCCAATAAAATACAAGTGACCAATACCCAATCCGATACCATGCACTAAAACCATGATCTTAACCTACTTGACCTTTGTAAGCAAGCAACTCAAAGGGGTTTGGACGAGATACAACACAGAGAGAGAGAGAGAGAGAGATTTATTCAATTCAAGACTACTTATTAGTAGGGATGGATCGACCTCGTCCGTGGCTTGGGGTTGAGTGGGCATCATGTTGCGCTCAACTCCCAAGACACTACGTTGATTCAGTGCTGATCTAATTGTTGGTAGACGAGTTCAATTCCAAATTACAGCTAAAAATTCCACATTGTGCAATAATTTTGAATTTTGAATTGTGCTCATCTACCAGCCATTGGTTCGGCATGAAATTCACGTGGCGGCGTATGAATTTAGCGTAGCACGATTGCAATCTCAACCCTAGACCACACACGAGCTCGATCCACTTACTAGTAGGGGTCCTTTGTTGACTTAGTAGATCCTTTGCTGACTTGTACATATTTTTTGAGAAAATTACTTGGACACCCCCTAGACTATTGCCTGTTTTCTTACTATCTCCTGCATTTTAGCATTTCTTTCAAGTAGGTCATGCCTGTTAGTTTAGTGATGATGTCATTGGTTAAATTTTTTGTAATGCCTAAACTACGCTTGAAGGGTATTGAAGTGATAGATTTACCCCTCTTCTCCTCCTCCTTTTTCTTCTTCGATATTCTCCTTCTTCTTCTTCTTCTTCCTTCAACCCCAGCACCCCTACCCCTACAGCATTGCATCTACAACACAACTGTTCAGTGCCCGTGGAATGAAAAAAAAAATTGAAATAACCCTATTAATTCCATATTTCTAGATACAAAGGCTAGTTCTAGGGTTCCTAGGGATAGATTCAATCTCATTTTAAATTCAAAGACAGAACAGAAATTGGTGGTCAAGAACCCTAAAATCAGTCCTCAAGAAACCTAAAATCAGTCTTCAAAATAGAAATCTCCCCCTTCCCCTCTTCTTCTTCTGTGCGAGCTCTCTCTCCTCCATATCTCTTATTTCTTCTTCTTCTCTTACTTTCTGTTGTCCTTTTCCTTTCTATTTAGTTCTTTAGAAATTGCTTCTGTGTAATAAGTTCTTTGATCACTTCCGTGTTATAAGCTCTGGTCGTCATGCGGTAGAACTCCTCACATACAATTCCAACTGTTCTGAAACTTTGGATAGGAATTCCTCTTTCCTAAGTGCTTGAAATCCCAAGATTATGCTCCTAGAAACCACTGCCCCGTGAGGTTAGAATTAGAAAATCAATCTGCTTGTCAGATTTCCGCCCAACTTTTATCAGCCAAACTTTATCAACATGTTCCCTGAAATCTGGGTTTGCGCTTGGATGATCTTGAAAGGCCGGAGTGTTGCGGTAGCTTTGCCTAGAATTTCAAATTGATTGAGCCTCCAACGAAGGATCCTTGAAAGATCTAGTGTTCTCACCAAATCTGAAGAATAAATTTCATTAACGGCTGAGACTGAAAAAACGAGGGATTTTGTTTAACTTTCATTTAATTCCTCGCAAAACTAAAATTTTAAGTCAAGTTATGGGGGTAGGAGTGGGTTGCAAGAAGAAGAGGAAGAAGAAGGAGGAGGATCATGGAGGATGGTAAGTTGGTCATTTAATTTCATAAGTTTCAGTTGAATTACTCAGAAGGGTAAAATGCACATTTCCATTTAAACAGTAATAGTACGGGTGTCAAGTAATTGTTTGAAAAGTTAAGTATTGTAAGAAAACGGGCTATAATCTAAGGGTTGTCCAAGTAATTTTCTTGTCTTTTTTTCTCGGAGAACAAACTATTTATTACCATTAATGGGTAAAGCTGTTTGTAACCGAGATGGTTACAACTGACTATTGTAACCACTTTTTTATTCTATTCTTACCCTTGAATATATTTTTCTCTCATCTTTTAAGTACATTTTTTTTCGTAATTTCTTTATCCCTCTTTACCCATCTTCCCAGTGTCTGTCTCAGTCTCTGTTTTCCCATCTTCCGCACCTCTTCTTAGCCTCCGTTTCCAGCCCCCTCCTACATCCTCTCTCTCCGAGTTCCTCCGCACCCACTTGGCCAGCATTATGTGAAATGATGGATGATACGTTGAAGTGAATTTTATTGGTGAATCAAATCAAAACCCATCCTCCAGATGAGTTTCAACAAACATCGGTAATTGCAGAAAGTAAATGAAAACCTAAATGATATACAAAAGAGTTTGGAAGTAGTAGAACGATATAGAACTAAGAAAAAACAATTAGGAATAAAAGATGCAAATCATGACAACATGTGCTCCTTCTTAAGGCAGAGAATCTCCCATAATGGGAAGAAAATGTAAACTCCAAATTGGTGCATCAAATCGAAGTTTAACTCCAACAAAGATGAAATATTCAAGAGGATAAATCACAAGTATCTCTTATGCAGTTCAAGTTGCAGAGTTCAAGCGTACGTATTTATGATTCATTACAGGGATGGGGGAAGGAAGTGGGAGAATGGAAAGAGGAGCCGAAGCTGAAGCCCAAAGAGAAGGGAGTGGGAGTAGCGGACCTGGAAATAGGATGCCTGCAATAGAATCAAGAAAAAAAGCCAAGTAGCAGGAGGAGAAAGAAGAAGAAGAAAATCGTACAATGTTGAGAATTTACAATATTAGATGACTTGTTATAGTAATTAAGCACTCTTTGTTTACTTGATACGTTTTTCAAGGGTAAGAATGGAATAAAACAGTGGTTACAATAGTCACTTGTAACTAGGGGTGTAAATGAATAGCCGAAATCCGTTTTTGTATCCGTGTCCATATCCGTTTAGCACTATCCAAATCCATCTGAAAACTAAATGGATGCGGATACGGATAGGCTATAGCTATCCGAAAATCTATATTTACATGTAAATGGATAAAGTATCCGATCCGTATCCATGTCCGTATCCGTTTAGCAATATCCGAATCTATCCGATAGCTAATCGGATGCGGATGCGGATATAGTACTATCCAAGTCGAATCCGATCCGTTTACAGCCCTGTGTAACCTTCTCGGTTACAAACAGTTTTACCCATTTATTAGAAAGGAACTTTATTGACTTGCAGATTCATTTTTCTCATGTAAAAATAGAGAGATATAGCTAGGGCTGTAAACGGATCGGATTTGGCTCGGATAGTGCTATATCCGCATCCACATCCGCATCCGATTAGCTATCGGACGGATTCGGATAGTGCTAAACGGATACAGACACGGATACAGATCAGATATTTTATCCCTTTACATGTAAATATAGCTATTTGGATAGCTATAGCCCATCTGTATCCTCATCCATTTAGCTTTTGGACGGATTCGGATAATGCTAAACAGATACAAACAAGAATATGGAAACGGATTTTGACTATTCATTTACACCCTTAGATATAGCTAGCCTCCAGCGTGTGGAAAAACGAATCCTCTCAAGTGAATCTCTTTTGTTGATTGAGTCAAGAATACATATTAATAAGGACCATTATTGACTTGCAGATGCGTTTTTTCTCACGTAAAAACAGAGAGATATAGCCAGCCTCGAGCGTGTGGAAAAATGAACCTTCCATGTAAATCCCTCTTGTTGATCGAGTCAAGACTACGTACTAATAAAGACCCTTATTCACTTGCAGATGCGTTTTTCTCATGCAAAAAAGAGAGATCCAGAGAGCCTCGAGCGTGTGGAAAACGAATCCTCCCAAGTGAACAATCGTTATCCCTTGTAATTCGCCGCCTCTTTCAATTCTTCCAATTCGTCACATGGAGACGGGAATGACTACCCTACCTCTTACCCGAAAACACTGATCAAGGTGAGGTCCACCCCCCCTTATTAGAGGAATTGGGGATACCCGCGAATTAAAAGTGATAATTATACTTCGGGATGTAGTTCTCTGTTTGGGAGTGCTGGCGTAGGGGAGTGTGGCCTACGCTAGCACTCCCATGTGTCTATCTCTCTCCTCCTTAAAACAAGGGGGCAGAAGTGTCTTTTGATATGGAGAGGAAAGAAATAGACTCATGGGAGTGCTGGTGTAGACAAAAAACTTTTTCCCTTATTCTCCTAGTGAATACCTTTTTTTTTTTTTTTTGGTAAAAAGATTTTCATTCAGATAACGGATATGGATTACACAAGGTTTCAACACACTGTATTAAAAACTAAAGAATAGAATATAGTCTAACTCTCTTACATGTCATTGATAGGACCTTCCGAACTAAGAAATGGTTAAAACCAGTTGCGTGACCGATGTCACGAAGAGACTTTTAGGAAAAATAAGACTACAAAAGTGAGTTAGCGTTCTTTCACAAAATATATCAACAGAGACAAAAACGTATGTAATAAGTAGTAGTCCAAACTCCTTTTCATTAATAACCGTTGGATTGAGATTACTTTATTCTCATGTTCCTTCATGGGACCAACTAGAAGTTTTTCCACAATAAGCGACCGATAAGGTCAAGGCTCAAAATCTAGGAATCGGTCATTGTCAAAATCTTTCTCAAAATTGTTTTTTATGGATCAAAGTTGATGAGTGTTTTGATCTCAGGATCGGATCGATCGATATTATCTAAATCGAATTGATCAATATCGATTGGTATCGGCTAATATCGATGAATATCAGTCAAGATAATTTAAAAAATTAAATACTTTAAAAAAATAAAAAAATATTCAATCAAATCGGACAAGGATTGGATCGACAGATCCAATCGAATTGTCCAATGCAGAGAACGATCCAATCAAATCTTACAATATCAGTCGAATCTTGAGATCGACCTCAACCAATATCGATCCGATCCGATCCAATCCGATCTGATCCAATATCGATCGATGTGATCTGAGATTATGAACCATGTATATGGTCCTTTCCTTCACGCAACGAAAGAGAAATGATTTGAGGTACATGTGGAAAAACAAACCCAACTAGGTAGGCAATCCAACTAGGTAGGAAATCCCTTTCGGTGACTGACATCGTTGTAGGTACATGTGGAAAAACAAACCCAACTAGGCAGGAAATCACTTTCGGTGACTGACTTCGTTAATTAATTAATTAGCAAGAGACTTTTAGATAAAAATAAAATAAAAAATTGATACAACTTTTTCAAAACAACAGGCCGTCTCTATAAATTCGCAAAAGGTATCATGTGAGAATTTGTGAGAACTAAAGATTTTTAGAAAGGGAGATACCATCCACCCATCCATGGCTTACTCCACCACAACCAACACTCCTTCTACTCGATCTCTCACGACTCCTCCGTTCTTATTCTTCTTTCCGACCGTTGTAGCGTTTCTTTGCCTTGTAAGCTTCTTCACTTCCTCTACTGCGTTTAGTAGTGAATCAAGGCTGGTCGTCTCTGATCAGCTGTCAAGTGAAGCAGAGGCTCTCCTCAAATGGAAAGCCAGCCTTCTAAACTACTCTGTTGCTGCTCTCGATTCTTGGAAGCTTACTATTACATCACCATCTCCGAATGTGAGTACTATGGCTTCATCACCAATCTCACCATGCAAGTGGTTTGGGATAACTTGCAACAAAGTCGGAAGTAGTGTGGTTGAGATAAGCCTTCCAGAAGCAGAGCTGCAAGGTACGCTTCATAACTTGACCTTCTCTTCCTTTCCCAATCTCCTCCGTCTCAATCTCAGCCTCAATGGACTCATTGGACCCATACCAATGCATATTGGTAGCCTCTCCAAGCTCACCCACTTCGATCTCTCCAATAATAATCTTTCGGGCGTTCTGCCTCTCACCTTGAGTAATTTAAGCAGCCTGCGCTTCTTAGTCCTCCATGCCAATGAAATCACTGGCAGGATTCCTTTAGAAATAGGGAATATGAAAAATCTGATTAAATTATCAATAGGTTGGAATAAATTCACTGGTTTGATCCCCCCTGTCCTAGCTAATTTAACCAACCTCAAATATCTATACCTGCATTCCAATGAATTCAGTGGTTCAATACCTTCAGAAATTGGAGATCTGGAGAATCTGATTGGTTTGGCACTAAATCAGAACAAACTCAGCGGTCCAATCCCTCGTTCTCTAGCTAACTTAAGTAAGCTAGAGAAGCTCCATTTGTATGAGAATGAATTTTCTGGTCCGGTGCCTTCAGAAATTGGAGATTTGGAGAATCTAGTTGAATTATATCTACCTCAGAACAAACTCAACGGTCCAATCCCTCGTTCTCTAGCTAACTTAAGTAAGCTAGAGAAGCTCTATTTGTATGAGAACGAATTTTCTGGTCAGATGCCTTCAGAAATTGGAGATCTGGAGAATCTGATTGAATTAGATCTATCTCAGAACAAACTTAGTGGTCCAATCCCTCGTTCTCTAGCTAACTTAAGTAAGCTAGAGAAGCTCTATTTGTATGAGAATGAATTTTCTGGTCTAGTGCCTTCAGAAATTGGAGATATGGGAAACCTTATTGAATTATCACTAGGTCAGAACATACTCTGCGGTTCAATCCCTCGTTCTTTGGGTAACTTAAGTAAGCTAGAGAATCTCTATTTGTATGAGAATGAATTTTCCGGTCCAGTGCCTTCAGAAATGGGAGATTTGAAGAATCTGGTTGAATTATATCTACCTCAAAACAAACTCAGTGGTCCAATCCCTTGTTCTCTTGCTAACTTAAGTAAGCTAGACAAGCTCTATTTGCGTGGGAATGAATTTTCTGGTCCGGTGCCTTCAAAAATTGGAGATATGGAGAATCTGATTTTATTATCATTAGGTCAGAACAAACTCCGTGGTCCAATCCCTCATTCTCTTGCTAATTTAAGTAGACTTGAGGTGCTCGCTTTGTTTGACAATCAAATATCTGGAAGCTTACCACAACAAATATGCCAAGGACGATCACTTCAAATTTTTGCAGCTAGCAACAATAATCTCATGGGTCCTCTTCCAGACTTTAGAAATTGCACAAGTTTAGCAAGAGTTCGACTTGACAACAACTTCTTTGTTGGAAATATAAGTGACAGTTTTGGTGTCCATCCACATCTTTCTTTCATTGATATGAGTTTTAATAGACTCTACGGTGAGCTCTCACCAAATTGGGGAGAATGTAAGAATTTGTCAGTGCTAAAGATTTCTGGAAATATTATTAGTGGGAAGATACCACATGAAATTGGCCATTTAACTCGACTTGGACAACTTGATCTTTCTTCCAACAAACTTGCTGGAGAAATACCAAAGGAACTTGGTAACTTATCCACTTTGCTTTGCTTGAATTTAGGTGGCAACCAAATTATAGGGCACATACCACTTGAAATCGGCAAATTAATCAATTTGGAAACTCTAGACCTCTCAGCAAACAGGCTAATTGGATCAATTCCGGCTCAACTTTGTCAATGCTCCCAACTTTTGTCATTAAATTTGAGCCAGAATTCATTGAATGGAAGCATTCCATCTCAAATTGGTGATTTGGTGTCCCTACAAGCTGAATTGGACCTTAGTCATAACTCAATTAGTGGACTAATACCACCACAACTTGGAAAGTTGATAATGTTGGTAATTTTGAATCTATCCCACAATATGGTCACAGGCTCGATACCCCTTTCTCTCATAGAGATGGTTAGCTTAATATCTCTTGATTTTTCCTATAATGAGTTGGATGGTGTTGTTCCTAACAATAGGGTTTTCAAAAGTGCTGCTTCACCACAAGCATTTAGAAACAATAAAGGGTTATGTGGTGAACTTCAAGGTTTAATCCCTTGCCATCGTTCTCATACAAGCAAGGGATCGGAAAAAAATGGACACAAAGTCATCATATCCATCGTTGCTTCTTTGATAGGAATTGTGTTCCTTGCATTTGCAATTGTTGGTGTCCTTTTCCTCATGCAACAAAAAGAGAAAAAAGCAAATATAGAAGCAACAAGAAGAAACCATGGCAATATTGTTTCAATATGGAATTTCGATGGAAAGATTGCTTATGAGGATATTATAAAAGCAACAGAGGATTTTGATGCCAAATATTGCATTGGAAATGGAAATTCTGGGAGTGTTTACAAAGCAGTGCTACCTACAGGCCATGTAGTAGCCTTGAAGAAGTTCCATCCATTAGAAGGCACGACAATAGTGGATGAGGAAAGCTTTGGGAATGAGACACGCGTGTTAACAGAAATAAGGCATCGAAACATTGTCAAACTTTATGGATTCTGCTCTCATCCACGGTGCACATTTCTTGTTTACGAGTACATGGAAAAAGGAAGCTTAGCACGTATATTGAGCAATCAAGCAGAGGCTGTGGAGTTTGATTGGGTGAAAAGAGTAAATGCCATTAAAAGTGTGGCCAATGCTTTGTCTTACTTGCATCATGATTGTATTCCACCAATAATTCATCGGGATATTTCAAGTAAAAATATATTGCTGGACTTGGAACTTGAGGCTCATGTATCTGATTTTGGCATTGCAAGACTATTAAAGCCAGACTCATCTAATTGGACGTCGCTTAAAGGAACTCATGGATATATTGCTCCAGGTATTTAAATTTACTACTACCATATACTATGCTTTTAATGTTGTTTATCATGATTTCTTTATTTTCACTTCAGAATTTAAGACTTTGGATTTTTTTTGCTAAATTGGGTCATTCAAGCATTTGTTGTCATAGTATCGAGAAAGAAAAAAAAAATTAAATGTGTTTCTACCTCATATCTTTGATACCAAGTGGAAGCAGAATTTTCATTATTTGATAAACATCTTATTCAAAATTTGAATGATCTAATACACAATCAACTAAACTTCAGTGAGAGAAAAATGTATGTTAGTTGCTTTGAATTGCAATCCTTTTAGAGTATTAGGATGAATGGTGACACACATCAAAATTCAAAACTTAGGTAATTTTTTTTTTAGTTTCTTCTATTTACAATCATTTTAGAATAATAGGTTGAATGTTGCCACGTCTTATTGTTATGATATTTATATTTTTTTTGCGCTAAAGCTTAGCAAATTGTGTATTAAAATATAGGAATAATTACAAGATCAGAAGTCCCCAAAAGGGAAAATCCATAGAAAAACCAAAACAAATCCTCTTCGGCAGGTAACCTTAGAGGAGCAAAAGAGATTAGAGCTATTACTCTAGAACCCCACCTTCGGCATGGCCATCAACAGGGTTCTAGAGAAACAGACTAACACAAACTCGAACAGATAAACTTCAGGCCTGAGCAAAACAAAATCGACTTCTTTTCTGTAGGTCTCATTCAATCTCATAATGGACGAAAGTTGGAGAATCTACCCAACAATGAGACACCTGAATTGTTGCAATCCTTTTAGCCAATAGATCTGCCACTGTATTTGCCTCTCTAGAGCTATGGGTTATTTTCCATGTTATAGCTAGAAGATAATTCACCACATCAAACCATTTTTTCTTAAACTCCCACGGGATCTTGCCATTCTTTATTGACGTAATCACCGCTTCAACATCTCCCTCAACCCAAAGAAGGTTGATATTTTTATTCCTAGCCATTTGGACTCCAAAGAAGAAAGCTGAGAACTCAGCGAAGAAATTTGTAGAAATCCCCAAACAAATAGAGAAACTGTCTGTTGGAATGCCCTGAGGATTCCGAAAAATACCCGCAGCACTTGAATGACCTAGATTTCCCATAAACCATCCATCTATGTTAAGTTTACTCATCCAATATCCGGCTTCCTCCATATTATTTCAATAATACGGTGGGACTTAGACTTCTAGAAGGTGGCACCGATCTGTCGAGCAATTACCAGGTCTTGAAAGAATTGGATTTTGCAATGCATGAAGGTTGAAGCATCTTTGAGGTCCAATTTAATGAAGTGCATAACAGTACTAGAAAGATTACCTTGGCCATCAAAACGTCACTTATTCCGCTCCTGCCATATGTGATAAGCCACCAAAATGAACCCAACCATCCATACACTTGAAAGAGAGATATCATTTGATTTTTCTTTCCACCAGAATAATAAATCCATAATCGAAGATTCATTCGGCCACACCATCTGGAACAAGGAAAGGAAGTCCTGCCATACCTTCAAAGAGAATGAGCACTCAAGAAAAATATGACGTTGATTTTCAATAGCGTACAGGCATAAACAACAACGAGAAACTATCTGAACAGCTCTTTGAGAAATCATCACGTCAGTTGGAAATTTACCATGCATCAAACGCCAACCAAATAAAGATTGTCGTGGCTGTAAAAATTTTGCCCAAACCATGGAGTGCCACGAAATTTTGTTAGCCGCTGATCTAATGCCTTCCCAAGCTAACTTCACTGTGAAATTTCCCATGTTGGATAGCGTCCAGACCCTCATATCATCCACACTTATCGATGAAAGTTTGATATTTGATGCATATGTAAAAATCTGTTGCAAGAAGGGAGAAGAAATTGTAGGAAAAAGCCATTGAGATTGCACAATAAATCTTGCAAGGCAGGTGTCGAATGATTTAAAGAATAAAGTAGGGAGACTTGAACGGACTGCATAGATCCTTCGCCTAACCAGTTATCATGCTAAAAATCAATCTTGGAACCATCGCCTATGATCCAAGATTCTTGCGCAAAAGCAAAAGCCCACATTTTCTTGATTCCTAACCAAATAGTTGATGAGGAATTGATGTGATTTTTTATGTGGCCCTTGGAAGTGAATCTCGCATAAAGAAACCTACCCATCCTAGAGGAGTCTGATTTGATCAGCCAACAAAGCTTACAAAGGAGTCTGTTATGATATTTATCTGTTACATGATAAATTCTTAAAATTTTCCATCAGTAAATAATTTTTAGATTCGTTTTTACTTAAGCTGATGCATTATATAAATTAGGGTAAATTACACTGCGACCCCCAGAGGTTTGTCCTAAATACAGAGCAACCCCCTATATTTTTAAATTATACAGCCGCACCCCCTCTGATTGGACAGTGTTAAATAATACAATGTAAAATATCAATTTTACCCTCTTCTAATATTATTAACCAAAAACTGTTAAATAACACAATGTAAAATGACAAGTTTGCCCTCTTCAAATCCTCTTTCCTCTCTAACCCTTTCTTCTTCTTCTTGATTTTCTTTTTCTTTTTTTTTTGGCTTCTTCTTCTCCTTGGTTGCCGTCATTGCTTTCGACGGGTAAGGGGAACCCTGCATCTCCAATTATGTACTCATTTACTTCTGGCCTTTCAGACAGCTCTATCTTCTTCCCATTTAGCCTCTTCCCTTTTTCACAAAGCTTGAAGAAGCTTGAGCTGCGGAGCACAAGGGAGTCACTCAGGCTTCATGGCCATCCAGTGACAATGTCCCTGAACCTCATTTCAGGATCAACAATTGCCTGCAAGACCATGCTGTGATTCTTCTCATGATCGAACCATAGATCATTTGTGCGGTCCACTGTAGGCAAATACATCATGATGTGAGTGGTATCAATTTCACCACAACAGTTTGTGAGGCCTCGGATCCTTTCAAACTTGGATTTTACCTGTGTCATCACCTCTTCTGTGGCAGGCCATTGGAGGTGGTGAAACCCTCTCTCTTCCATGGCCTCCACAAACCTCTAGGTAACTTGAGAAACAGTTGATTGATTCATTCCAGATGATTCACAAATTGTTTTTTTTTTTTTTTAACCCCAAATATTATTTGGGACCTGGGTGGCCCCTGAGCTTTTATTAATAAAAACCAATATTTTGGAAATACATGGGTGGCACATAGCCCGCCTTACCCCAAACCCAAAGGAACACAAATAGTACTCTCTCTCAAATGAAACAACATACCCTTCCTTTACACATGAAAAGATAGGAAAAACTACTTACTTAATGCCTGAATACCGGCAGGCCTGCCTTATCCTCTCTGACAATCCTCCAGAGGTCAGCGGGTAGCTGCCCGGTAGTGAGAAACTCACTATTAGATTTAGTCTCGCAGGCCCTGTTTGCAAGAAAATCTGTCGCACAATTGCTTTCCCTGAAGGAAAAAGCCACAGTCGCCCCTAAAGTATCCACAAGGCGGAGGAATGATTCACCAATTGTCACCAGTGACTCACCAGAGCTTAACCTTCGTAGAGCAACAGCAACCTGGTCATTTATAGAGAGGGGCTTCCCATTTGTACGAGTGAAATTTGATGGCTTAGATGTCAAATCTTCTTTCACAAGTGAACAGATGTAGTTGAAGGTCTTTCTTGAGATCTTGAAGACAGACTCAAAATTATCCAAACCTTTTGATACAAGAAGAAGAAGAAGAAACGGTTAGAAAGGAAAGAGGATTTGAAGATGGCAAAGTTGTCATTTTACATTGTATTATTCAACAGTTTTTGGTTAATAATACTAGAAGAGGGTAAAATTGGCATTTTATATTGTATTATTTAAGACCGTCCAATCAGAGAGGGTGCGGCTGTATAATTTAGAAACACAAGGGATCGCTCTGTATTAAGGACAAACCTCAGGGGGTCGTAGTGTAATCTTCCCTATAAATTAAGATGAGTACAAAATAATTTATTTAATTGAGTAATTCAATATGAAAACTAAGAGATATCATAGATTGCTTATATACCCTTGAATTCCTTGGTGTTCGTAAGGAAATTGGAAAACAAATCTATTGCAAACAAAAAGAATTCAGAACTATAAAGGGGGGAAAACAAAATAGAACAATGAAATTACTCATTTCAAGTGAAAAAGAAGCCTTACTATAGTTCGTAACCTACCCTATTATATTTTGTAATAAAATATTATATTTTTTCCATATTCTTATACAGAAAATTGGTACCCCTAGCACTATTGTGTTTTTCTATTGAATTAAAAATATGTTACAATAGCCACAATTCTTTTTTGAATGTCCAAAGTTTTAGAAGTCTAAGCCAAGAAATTAAAAGAATTTAGTGAGGAGGAGTCGAGGGGCACATACATACCTATCCTCAAACATGGAAAGAGCCCCTTGAATTTATATATATTTATTTTGTTTGGGGGGGGGGGGGGGGAGGGGGAGGGAGAGGAGGTGGGCTCTTGGGTAATTTGATCACACCGATTTTTTGGATTGGTAGTATTATCCTTGGTAATCTCTATACTTTCTTTTTTTTTTTTTTTTTTTGAAGTTACAGAGGGGATAAGGGGGGACAAACGAGGATAAAGGGTGGGTACGTTGAGGAACAAGAGGTTTGAGATTGAGAACTCTTGGGACCCTGGGCTCTACTGTGCCATGATCCACCCAACTACATTAGCAGTTGTCGTCTTGGCCGGTAATCTCTAGTCTAAGGTCCCATCTCTTCCATATTGGCTCATATTGGCCCAATATGTATTTAATGTTTACTTTGTATTTCTTACCATTTAATGTTTTACTTTTGATATAGAAATCATATCCCCAAATAAAATTTGCACTGACTAAAAGGACCAGAATTTCAAGCGAAGCAGCCCCATATGCAGAGTTTTTTAGGCACGTCCTATTTTTGCTACATGGCATGTCAGAAAGGCCCATATCTTTGTGAACAAGTGGACCTATGATCCCCCACTCCTATCTGAAATTGTATTTTGACACATGATGAAATTTATCTTCTGATGTGAGTAGTATGCAAACACTAGTGTCAAAATCCACAATTAATACTCATTAGTAATAGAGGATTGTTGGGCACAAGTTCCTTCAAAGTCATGGAGAGCAGCTTCTCTGCATGAGCCACTCTTTTTTTTTGTCACGTGCCCTATTGGATGGGACCCAAATTTTGTGGTGGGGTGGACACCCTAAGATCCCTTATTCACATGTGAAGTTTCAGCCTCACGGAGCTAGCCCAGTAAAAAAAATGAAGCATCAAAAGATTTATTTTGGTAAACAAATATCAAAAGATTAATGATTATAAAGATAGCACATGGATTACTGAGATAACTGAATCTGAGCTTTGAAATTGACATCTGATAAATTCAGACCATGCTCTATCATATCCATCATTTAAAATATATTGTCGAAACTCGTATCTATTCTAGAACATTTTTGTTGTCCTCCTCATACATTTTCATTAATCCCCTTTCTTTATTCCCTCGCAGAGCTTGCTTACACTACGGTTTTAACTGAGAAGTGTGATGTATATAGTTTTGGAGTAGTGGCATTAGAAACAATCTTGGGAAGGCATCCAAAGGAGCTCATTTTATCTTTAACATCACCAGTTGGTCAAAAGATGCTATTAAGGGACGTGTTAGATCCAAGACTCACCTTTCCATCACATCAAAATGTTGCAAAGGAGGTGATGGTTTCTGTTGTAAGAATAGCACTTGCATGTTTACACAATCACCCACAATCCCGTCCCACTATGCATCAAGTATCAAAAGAGTTACTTGTTCTTCGAACATCATTTGTGGAGCATTTTCATAAATTACTCTAGGTGACCTAAATGATATTGAAGTACAATAATTGTGATTGACGATTCATTTGACCAACAAGGGATTGAGGCGATTCGTTTGAGACTGCACTCAAAATTAAGCAATAGTTATCAAGGTCAGCCTTTTCTTATTTGCAAGGTTTTATTTCCGATTTCCAAAACTATATCAATCTTTTGGGCTTTTGATAAGGATGTCATGGCTGAAGTACTCCCTGTAGACCATGAATCTTTATTTCTTTGGAGGTGATTTTTTTTTTCAGAAAATGATTTCTCTATTTTAATATATATATATGCTTAGAATTGGTGGTTACCTAATTTTTATCTTACTAAATGAGGTTTTTCTTATGTCAATTTAAGTCATCCTGATCCCTTTCTTATTTTGGAACAGGGAAGTGGTAGTTTAATTTGAAGAAAGCCACAAAGGCTGCCCTTTTGTTTCGGCCTTATGTTGTATTGACAATTGACTCCAAGGGGTTCTCTTTTCGCCTCCTTAGACAATTTCATGGTAACATTCTACCACTTTTCTTCTTGACACTCAAATTTTGGTCGTATTAGATATTGTTGTAAAATGAGGGAATGTTATGCTATTTGATAATCATGTTCCCTGTCTTATGCTCTAGTTATCATGTCTATCAGGGTTATCTGATGCATCATTTTATGGATACAGAGGGAATATGAAGAATTCAAGGTTTGAATAAATGAGTTTGTTTCCATGGCACAAAAGGTTCTCGCAAGATGGAACACCATGGTTAGGAAACAATCTACGGAAACAATCTACGGGATCATCCAGGAATGAATCAGGTATGGTGTTATATAAAAAAAAAAAAATAGTACGATCCAAGTAGAATTAATTGTATGAGATCTATTAAGATTAGGCCATTCTATTTGGTTGTTTGTGTTAAAATACCATAATTTAATCTAGAAGGTGTTCTTCATGAGAATGTTGTCAGGCTTGGTATCCTTTTGTCATGTTTTTGGTTCATAGACTAGGGAAAACCCCAATATGTAGAAAATTTGATAAATAGGTTGAATGTTGCCACATCTTATTGTTATGATATTTATATGTTACCTAATAAATTCTTAAATTTTCCATCAATAAATAATTTTTAGATTCTATTTTACTTAAGCTAGTGAATTATATAAATTAAGATGAGTACAAAATAATTTATTTAATTGAGTAATTCAATAAGAATACTAAAGGATATCATAGATTGCTTATATACCCTTTAATTTTCTTGGTGTTCATAAAGAAATTGGGCAAAAACCTAATGTAAACAAAAGGATTTCAGCAGTATAAAGAGGGAAAAACAAAATGGAACAATGAAATTACTCATTTGAAGTAAAAAAGAATCCTTACTATAGTTCGTAAGCTACCTTATTATATTTTGTAATAAATTATTATCTTTTTCCAAATTATTATACAGAAAATAGGTATCCCTACCACTACTATGATTTCCTATTGAATTAAAAATAAGTTACAATAGCTTCAATTATTTTTAGAATGCCCAAAGTTTTAGAACTCTAGGCCAAGAAGTTAAAATAATTTGGTAGGGGGGAGTCGAGGGCCATATACATAGGGCTGTAAATGGATAGCCGAAAATCCAACTCCGATCCGAGTTCTAATCCGTTTAGGAGGTTCCGAATCCGGAATTTTGGTTTCCGAAAAATATCCAAATCCGTCCGAAAGCTAATCGGATTCGGAGTCGGATAATAATCTGATAATTTGTTATCCGATTGTAAATTATGATTATTTAATATTTTTTATAAAAATATATGAATATTAATATATCACCCTTATTATTAATATTTTTACAAGGTTATTATTGTAATATGATCCTAACTCTTAACCTAAAACTAGGAGTGTAACCCTAATTGAGTAATCCCTATTCTCTTCTTCCCTCTTTCACTCTCGATTCTCAAGCCTCAACATTTCAAGCCCTCAACGGCGCCGGCACTCTGCACTCAAGCCTCAAGCAGTCAAGCCTCAAGGTCACTCAGTCTTGATTCTCGACTCTTAGCGGCACTGGCAACGGCACACTCACAACCCTCTCGATTCTCGATTCTCGACTCTCAATTCTAACCGGCAGCGACACTCTCTCTTGGTTCTGTCTCTCGCTCTCTTCTCTTTGCTCTTTTTCATTTTTTTTTTCTTTTCACCGAGTCGAACTCTAGAAGGGGTTGATCGAAGTTTCAAAGGGAAAAAAAAGGGTGGTGGGCGTTTTCAATGGGAATCGACAGTGGGTTTTTTTAAGTCAAATGGGTGGGGTGATTTTCAATGAAAATTGAAGAAGTCATCTGGTTTGGTGTCAAGGAATTGGGTGGGAATGAGAGTCGAAGGGAGGAGTGTTTTGCTGTGAACATGGAGGGTTTTTGTTTGTTCGTTGTTACAGGCTTACAGCAGGGGGTAATGAAAGGACAATAGGTTTTTACTATTGGAGTCGAGAGGGGGGGGTTTGGGGAGATGGGGCTGCTGACCTACTGTAGATGATTTTTTTTTACAGCTCTTTACAGTCGAGAGGCGGGGTTTGGGGAGATGGGGCTGCTGTAGATGATTTTTTTTACAGTTCATTACAACTCTTGGTGGCAAAGGGCAAAAGCATGGACGACAAAACTGGGTGTAGAATGTAATCGGAGTCGGAGATCCATAACTGTGATGTTCACAATCAGAGAGTTTATCGGATCGGATAATGCATTCGTTATCGAATAATGCCTTTTAAATTTCTGTCGAATATTGGATCGAATTCAGATATTGCATTCGTTAACCGGATTCGGATTCGGATAGTAGTGAATCCGAGCCATTTACAGCCCTACATATGCATAATTATCCTCAAACATGGAAAGAGCCCCTTTAATTTATGTTGTTTTTTTTATTTTTATTTTTTTTTGGGGCGGGGGGGTTTGGGGAAAGGGAGGTTGGGCGGGTAATTTGGCAACACCGACTGTTGGATGGGTAGTATTATCCTTGGTAATCTCTATATTTCCATTTCTTTTTTTTGTCTTTTTGAAGGTACAGAGGGGATAAGGAGGGACAAAGGGGGATAAAGGTGAGTATGTTGAGGACCAAGAGGCTTGAGATTTAGAACTCTTGGGATCCTGGACTCTACTGCACCATGCTCCACCCAACTGCACTAGCGGTTGTCCTATTGATAATCTCTAGTCTAAGGTCTCATCTCTTCTATATTGTCCCAATATGCATTTAATGTTTACTTTGTATTTGTTACCATTAAACCAAGCTTGCCAAAATTGATATATCATTTTTCTATGTTTTATATTTGATGGGGAAAGACATATGGGATGAAGTTACCATTTAATGTTTTATATTTTGATATAGAAATCATATCCCCCAAAAAAAAATTAGCATTGACTAAAAGGACCAGAATTTCTAGCTAAGCAGTCCCATCTGTAGAGTTTTTCCGGCAAGCCCTACTTTTGCCACATGACATGTCAAGAGAGCACATGGATTACCGAGATAACTGAATTTGAGCTTTAAAATTGGCATCAGATATAGACCATGTTCTACCATATCCATCATTTAGAATATATTGTAGAAACTTATTTATATTCTACAACTTTTTTTGTTGTCCTCTTCATACATTTCACTAAACCCCTTTCTTTATTCCCACACAGAGTGATGAGCATATTTATGTGTGAAATCTTAGGGCATAAAGTATACATTTTACCACATTGGACAGAGTTGCTTGGTGTTTTTTTGTGCGTTTCAGGTTTTTGGGCTATTTATTGCTATTCTGGACTATCGGAGGCTACATCTCCAATTTTACACGTAAAGCTGCCCAATATTTTTGCATGGCTATAAAGAGGACTAAATTTAAAGCAGGTTGGACGTGACGGAACGCAAGTACGCATTCGTTTAGGCCTCAATGCAGTTAATTATTCTTTTCAGCCCAAGAAATGATAATGGGCCAGAAATGAGCAGAAACGCAAACCCGGGCCAGTTTGAATTTTTGGAGATTTATATTTGGCATCGAGGAAGGTGATTATGATCAAGGGTTGAGATCCTCTCAAGCATTTACCTCTTTTTGCATTGTTTTACAATTGGAGGCGAGAGAAAAGCCAAATGGAACCCACACCTGTTCACATGTGACCAAGCGTAGGATGGGAATAATTCTCACTAAAGCTACCAAGGACAAAGGAGGAATTTCATATCCAAAGTAGAAGTTTAGTGGGCTACAAGCAAAGATCGGCCAAGATGGGAGAAATAGTAGAAGAGATAAGAGGAAAAAGAGATAAAAAAGAAGAAGAAGAGATAATCTCTCTTTCCATCTCTCTTTCTTTTTTTAACTCTCTCCCACTCACGGCCTCTCTCTCTCTCTCTCTCCCTCTTTTCTATATCTTCTCTCTCCCACTTCCTCTTAAACTCTCTCTCCCTATCTCCTCTTACCCATCTCCCACTCACGTCTCTCACTCCCTCTTTCCTAACTTATTCTTTTCTCTCTCGTCCTCCCTTCTATACTTAGATTTTCACATTCTCTCTATCTCTTTTCTCTTATCTTTTATTTTTTATTTTTTTTTCCCACCTTATCTCCTCTCCACGGTTTTTAGAGGAAAGAAGCCCCAAATTCGTTGGAAGCCTCCCTCCCCCTCTTCTCTTATAAAATAATTCATTCAATTAGTGAAATTTTCTCTTCTTTTCCTATTTTTAGCTTTAGTTCTTAGTTTTGATTTCATAAATTAGCTCTTTCAAGTTCTTAGTTTTGCTTTCATAAGATTTGTTTAATGGTTGTAATTTTGATTTTCATAAATTAGTTCTTTCAAGTTCTTAGTTTTGCTTTCATAAAAGTAGTTTAATGGTTGTAATAGTTTTAGTTTTAAGCTTCCTAGTCTAAGCTCCTATGTTGATGACAAGACTTGGAGATTTAGAAGAAGAAGTCATGGTAAGTTCATGCAAGTATTCATTCAAGGTTCTTCAATTAATCCGGTTCAAGCATATCTAGGTTTGCATTCTGTAAACTCTCAATCTCATTCTCTCCTTCTCCCTCTATTTCTTTTATTTTTTTTCGTATGTGGTTACTTTGTTTATGTGGTTATTTTGTTTATGTGGATGTGGATGTGTGGCTGCATTTTTATTACTTCCAACTTGCGTTAGTATAGGATTTTATTTTTAATTACTCTCAATTTGCGTTAGTTTGATAGGTTAGATGTTCATGTGTTAGGATGCCAACTTAATCCCATAGATGCGTAATTTGTTAGACCCGTTAATTTAATTACCCTTAATTTGGTAATTTAATTAATTTGGTTCACTTCACATTATTTTTAAGATTAGTTAAATAGAGTGGCGTATATCTCCTCGTGTTCGACCCGTAGCTACGATTGACCCGTACGCTTGCGGTTTTATTTTAACTTAAACACAGAGCTTGCTTACATTATGTTTTTAACTAAGAAGTGTGATGTATATAGTTCTGGAGCAGTGGCATTAGAAACAATCTTGGGAAGACATTCAGAGGAGCTCATCCTATCTTTAGCATCACTAGTTGGTCAAAAGATGTTAATAAGAGACGTGTTAGATCCAGGACTCACATTTTCATCACATCAAAAGGTTGCAAAGGAGGTGGTTTCTATTGTGAGAATAGCACTTGCATGTTTACACAGTCACCCACAATCCCGCCCAACTATGCATCAAGTATCAGAAGAGCTACTTGTTCTTCGAACATCACTTGTGGAGCATTTTCATAAAATTACTCTGGGTGACCTAAAAGATATTGATTCCAATAATTGTGATCGACGATTCATTTGACCAACAAGGGACTGATGCGATTCGTTTGAGACTGCACTCAAAACTAAGCAATAGTTATCAAGGTTAGCCTTTTCATTTCTGATTTCCAAAACTATATCAGCCTGTTGGGCTTTTGATAGGGATGTCATGGCTGAAGTCCTCATTGTAGACCATGGATCTTCATTTCTTTGAAGGTGATTTTTTCAGAAAATGATTGCTCTATGTTAATATGTATGCTTAGCATTGGTGGTTATCTAATTTTAATCTTACTAAATGAGGTTAATCTGATGTCAATTGAAGTAATCATGATCCTTTTCTTATTTTGGAACAGGGAAGTGCTGTTTAATTTGAAGAAAGCCACGAAAGCTGACATTTTGTTTCGGCCTCATTTTGTATTGATAATTGACTCCAAGGGGTTCTCTTTTTGCCTCCTTAGACAATTTCATGGTAACATTCTACTACTTTTCTTCTGTAGTCACACAGATACTAAAAATTTTGGTCGTATTAGATATTGTTGTAAAATGAGGGAATGTTATGATATTTGATTATCATGTTCCCTATCTTATGCTCTAGTTATCGAGTCTATCAGAGTTATCTGATGCATCAATAGAGGGAATATGAAGAATTCAAGGTTCAAATAAATGAGTTGGTTTTCATGGCACAGAAATTTTTCACAGGATGGAACACCATGGTTAGGGAACAATGTATGGGATCATTCAGGAATGATCCAGGTAAGGTGTTATTTTTTTTTTTTTTTAAATTGCATGATCTAGGTACAATTAATTGTATGAGATCTATTAAGATTAGGTCTTTCTAGGTGGTTGTTTATGTGTTAAAATACCATAATTTAATCTAGAAGTTGTTCTTCATCAGCATGCTGTCTAGCTTAGTATCCTTTTGTCATGTTTTTGGTTCATGGAGTGAGGAAAACCCCAATACGTAGAAAATAGTGTTTGTTATGTTAAAAGAAATGAATTTCCATGTTTGGTTTATATTTCTCAAGAAAAGCAACTGGATTTGGTCTTCACAAAAAAGCCCAAAATTTTTTATTTTTTTTAATTTTTGTTTTCTTTTTGTTTTTCTCCTTCAATTTTCACCAATAAATCAAGACTTAATTCAATTCTTATTACAATAATTTTTTTCCCCAGTGGCACTTTTTGTACTGCATAGGGGTCTGCTCCAGATTGTTTGCACCAGATTCTTCATGGGCTCTTGGATCTGTAGAGATTTTCTTGGGTCTTCCGTTTGAATTAACATCTTCCATGTGTCGAGCTCTCAGTCCTAAACTGCATAGTGTACCTTAATTACCATCTGTCTACCTTCTCACCGAGAAGTTCATCATCTCCAAGGTAATCTGAATGGCTTGCGCTTCAATATCTGTCTCCCCATAGAAGTTGACTATTTAAGGATCTGTGGCTTTCTATAAATATCTTTGAGAGTGCTGATGATGTCATTTATTTTATACAAAATAATACTTGAAGGATAAGAAAGAGTTAAACATAGGATACCTTCGTAATTTTATCAATTAAGAGCTCCACTGATTAATAGAGAGGTTCAAGGTGCCTCTTTTGGTAACAAATATGATTGTTGTTTAATGAACTGACTTTGATTTATTTCCCTGCAGTGGTTTGCTCCAACTACCTATCCATGTTATATTTTTTTTGCTCAGAGAAGGCCGGGATGTTGAAGCAGTAAATAACTTGTATTGGGTTTTGCTATAAATTTTTAGTAATAGTTCTTTCTCTGTAATTAATTTCAGAGAAGTGTGAGGACGAGCGACTGTAACCCTTTCTGCATTGATAATAAAACAGATCTCATCCCACCGTGGACGTAGGCAATCTTGCCGAACCACGTAAATCCTTGTGTTCGATTGTGTGATTGTTTATTTGCAATTCCATTCTTTTCTGTGTCATTTTAGGTTAACTTTTTTTTCTACGTCATCTTGTCCTTCTATAGAAGATATAAATTTTGTAATTTTTCCAAGGCTTTAATACTTAAGTTCAATAAATTTTAAACGTATGGAACTGGCAATAACCACATGCAACTTTTAGACTTGAGAAAAACTAACATCTAATGAAATTCTTTTATTCCTAATCTTGAAAAATGGAACGTGAAGACCATCCTACCAATTGAGCTTGTCTCCATGGAGCATCCAACCATTGGGCTGTGCCGCACACATTTCTAGGCATGAATCGAGATGTGTGCAACACAATCACACCCTTGGATGCCCCCTGGGCGCTGAGCTCCCTGGAGAGGAGCTGGATCCCCATCCTACACCCTTAGAAATTAATGGTTCCCAAATTGGGTGTGCACGTGAATGACTTGTGCGTAGAAGAGACTGTGCCAAATTGGGGCTCCATTTAATTTGGTTTGATAGGCCTACTTGTAGGTGCAAAGGGTTGAAAAAATCCGAACTCCATTCCTCTGGGGAGGAAGCATCGGACCACTAAATGGGGTCGGCTACATGGATCCTTACCCTCCAATCAGCTCTATTCGAGATCATACTTGATACAAGGCCTAAGCTATGCATTAATCTGACAGTACCTGCAAGTGCTACCTTCATTGTGCAACACGTGACACAAAATGAACTAATTGGCCAAGAATGGTTTGAACCATTTCATGAAACTCTACTCGTTTTGGCAACTGGATCCTCTAAAACCCGAGTAGATGGTAGAGATGTAAATGAATAGCCGAAATCCGTTTTCGTATTCATGTCTGTATCCGTTTAGCACTATCCGAATCTGTCCGAAAGCTAAACGGATGCGGATATGGATAGGCTATAATTATCCGAAAAGCTATATTTACATGTAAACGAATAAAATATCTGATCTGTATCCATATCCGTATCCGTTTAGCACTATCTGAATCCGTTCAAAAACTAATCGGATGCAGGTGCAACTATAGCACTATCCGAGCCAAATTCGATCCCTTTACATCCCTAGTAGATGGTAATGGTAAACTCAAAAAAATAGAAAGTAGAGAAAAGATTAAAAATATAACGCAGAATGAAGGAAACACTTTCAAATCGCAGAGACTCCCCCATCTTCCCTGTCCTAGTTCATAGTTCACAGTTCTCTGAAGCAGAACAGAAGACTTCAAAGCTTTGAAACTTTGAACAGTTGGAACGTGCTTAGTAAGTGCAAGAGAAAGGTGGTGGTCACTGCCAACCGAACTGTGATGGTAGAGCCGTTCGTGAAGGATTTCTTGGGAGGAGATAAGGGATCAAGATGCTTGGAACGGAGATCGAGGTGAACCCCAAGACTGGGAGAGCCACTGGATTCGTGAAGAAGCCCGAAGTGTTAGTCTGAGAGCTGAAGAAATTGGCTCTATTGAAGGAAATAGGAATTCACCGACCATGATTTGCCTCATCCTGGGTTTGGGAGATCGTTACATGTCCCTTTGCAAGATTCGTACTTTAGGATTTAATTCAATTTTAATGGCGAAAATAATGTGTCCATTCTGTTTCGTTTTCTAGTTTCAGCTACATCCACCAGGTTGGAAAATGAAACAGAGAAGGGACAATTCTGAATTCTGGTCCCTCTATGACCAATTAAAAAGTAGAAGTAGTGATTGTAATAATGTCATTCACCTAACAAACCTACATTTTGATCCGTAAAGGATAAATTTTTATTTTTATTTTTATTTTTGGTTTTCTGGGTTGTTTCAATTTAATGATTTAGTTCCTTATAAAGGAAATTCATGTTAGAATAGTTTGATTCAAATAGGGACAAAATCATAAAAGCCAGGATCTCCATAGGATGTTTAAGAATACAATCAAACAAATAATAGAGAATCAGAGATAGAACCACTAACCTTGTTTCGAATCCATAGTAATGATAATCATAGCGGAAAACAAAAATCAAAGATCTAGGTGTTTCCCCTCAATTCCCAAAGATAAAATTCAGACGATGATGATGGTGAAAATTTGATTAACAGGAAGGATACATGGTCAACCATGACCCATTAGCGAAACCGTTCCTGCTCAGGTTCAATGCGCTCTCCGCAAAGCTAAGTGATCGGATAGTGCCGGTGGCGATGAAGACGGAACAAAGTATATTCTACGGGACGGCAGTGCAGGGGAAAAAGTTCTAGGATGTTTACTTCTCCTTCATGAGCCCAAGGCGCCCTTCTATGAGGTCAAGTTCATGGACAAGCTTCCCCAGGAGATGAAAGGAAGGCAAGCAACCAACGAAGAACTCAAGTCGGTCATTGTCCTGAAAATACTATGATAAGAGAAAAGACAAGCACCCAAAAAAATGCCATTGTTGCAGATAAATAAAAAGGAAAGTAGATCTGGTGTAACCTCTGCAGCTCTCCAACGATGGGAAGAAAGGAAGAAGATGAACCGAGAGAGGGAAGCTTGCCATTTGAAAGTGTTTCCTTCTTTCTTTCTGCGTTTTATTTTATTTTTCTTATTCCTTCGTTTTTGGGTTTGCCATCTACTCGGTTTGAGAGGATCTGATTGCCAAAACGGGCAGAGTTTCATGAAATGGTGCAAACCATTCTTGGCCATTAGATCATCTTGTGCCACTTGTTGCACAATGAAGGTAGCATTGCCAGGTACTGCAAGATTAAAAATTGGAGAGGATTTTTATCCCAGTCCAATACTGATTTCCCTTAGTTGGGCCAAGGGCTGGTCCAATCTTGACTCAGAGCCTGAAAAACCCAACTCTGACTTGTTCTCAGGACCGAGCCAGGCTGACCTTGATTGGCCCTGATCATGGGGGGGTGAGAAGGGGCTGGGCCAGGCCGGGGAGAAGAAGAAGAAAGAAGAGAAAGAAGGAAGAAGAAAAAGAAGACAGGGTCGGGCTGGGACGGACCGAACTCAACCTAAAGCCTCAACCGTGGCCCAAACCCAACCCTGACTCAGGGCAAATAAATCCCAGGCCTTACCCACCCCTCAGGGGCCGGATATCTCAGCCCAGACCATTCAAGCTCAGGGCAAGTCATGGTGGGCTCGGCTGACAGGTCTAAACTTGCATCCCTATTTACATCTCTTTGAGGTTTGCCTTCGCAGTTGGTTCAAAAAACCAATTATGCTGTGTACTCAGTTCACTTGCTTTGGCTTGGCCATTTGTTTAGTCTTCAATTATGATAACTTGATAACTTTGACTAGGAATCTTTGGTGTACAAAGTTCCAAACTGAACGTTTTTGTTTGCCTTATTCTCATGTCACTTCCCCTTTGTTATAGCAAACACCAACAAAAACAGCAAATAGAAACAAGAACAAAACAAGAGGACACAGAGATATAATGTGGTTCACACACCAGTATGGTGTGCTACGTCCGCGAGCGAAGACGAAGATGATTCACTATGTAAAACGGAGACAGATTACAATGGAGATCTCAAGAACACCCAAAACGGCGCTGCAACTCTCACCCAAAAACCCTAGAATGAAAAACCCCAAATCTTACACACTCCTTACAATAAAGCGGGTAAGGAACATAAATACTCCTCCATCGGATCTAGGTCGATCCATCGGCCCAAGCCCTCTGCTACCATCACAAATCTCAGAAAAAAATTCCATTCGGGTTGCCACCAAAAACTATCGGAGTGGGTCATTCTTCGAAACGGGTCCAAGAATTCGAGACATACATGACACCCTTTTCTCATGAACGAGTTGCATTCTACTTCTACTTTGCCATATATGTCATGTCAGCCCAGGAGATTTCATCCATTCTCCTTCTAGTAATCTATTGATTTAGGTGAGAAATATGATCCATCTATTTTTAGTAGAGGAAATTGCTAACCTTAACTCTCTTGCACTCTGTTTGTGTGGCCTGGTTACAAAACTAGAAAGAATGATTTTGGAAAAAAGAGAGGGTGAGGGTGGGGAAGACGTTTTGAAAGATATTATATTATGAGTGTAGTTGCTTACTCAGCCTAATCTGAGAAAACCCACTTTTATCACTATTAGTTAATATTTAAATCTAGGATAAGTTGCTCTGTTTGATACCATTAAACCTGACAGGATTACCCAAGTAAGCCATTTAACAGCATCTCATAGTTTAGTCTTCTGGTGGAATTTCTTCCAAGTAGACATTTACCATAAAATACAGCTACTTTGGTTGAGTAAATCCAATTAGGTTCTCATTTTTTCCACTCATCTGGGATTTCTATCTGCAGAGAGAAGTGCCATTAGATCAATTTGTAGTTGCTATTGTTCCTAAAAAATGTTTACAAGTGGAGGAAATTGATTATATTATAGTTGGAAGAATGTGTTCAAGCTTGTTATTATCTAGTAATTGCTTACAAGGGGGTTGTCACCCACCAGACCTCCAATCTCCTGTAACAGGGGCTGGTGGACACATGAAAACTGTGGACTTCACCTAGACTCCCTGAATCTGAAGTACTTGTAAAACTAACCAATAAAACTTTTACCCACTCATGTATTGGGTGGGGGCTTTTGCTTATGTCCACCACACCATATCATAGGAAATTCAACTTAGAATATCTTAAGGTTTTTTTTATTTAAACATTATTAATTTGGCCAAAGATGCCATTAGAAAATCTCATCAGAAATGAGAATGTACTTTACTTGGAACAAAACAATCTATCAGGCAGCATTAGGCTGAAATCTGTAAAACAGAGAAAAAAAATAATCCATTTGAAGCTTAGGGAAAGCAACCCCAACTTCCAGGCTGCCTTCTCCATCTTTGCAGTCATAAAGTGAGATAAGTCTCCCACCAACTCTGAGTGATTCATACTTCTTTGGCCTTCCCCACCCAAAATCTGTATCATATATTCTATACTTAGGAGATCCTGCAACTGCAAAAGGCTCCTTAGTTACTGCTGCACTCATCTCAGACATCAAGTACTCTGCTCCTTTCAGTACTCCATCATCCAATCGCTTCTTTATTGCCTTTGTGATCGCTTCTGCTGCTATGCTGATCCCATCTTCTCCCATTAAGTCACTCCTTTTCACTGTTGCAACACAACCTATCAAGCAATTTCCAAAATATGTTTCTGGAACTGGAGGATCCAGGCGATCCCTGATGCGGCAGTCCATGGCAATGAGGAAGATCTCCATATCTTGACTCTTACCAGCAGCACCATCGATTGATCTCGATTTAATTGAGCAAACCCATGAGTGTGCACAAATTATAGTGTATGTTGATAGATGTGATAGGGTGATTGATGTCTGATCCTCATCCTTCTTACGTATAGCCAAGATCCATTGCCTCAGTCGTTCGACATCGTTTTGGTTCACAACAAATGTTGCCTGGACTATGTCAGATGGGACCATATGATTGTCTGAAACCTTAGATCTTTTCTGTTCAATGGTTCCTCTGAGGTTTTTAATCTCATTCAAGTAAATCGTCTTGAGCTCCTTCCGATCATTTATTACATTCCTGTTATGGAATGGCAGAGAGTCTAGTGGCAAAGAATCAACTCCTGATTTAGAAACTGATGCCCATGACTTCATGAAGTGGACAAGGGTCCTAGCATCAAGGGCTACATGACTAGCAGTTACTCCGATGCAAATGCCAGAGTTTGGAAACACTGTTACTTGCAAAGCCAAAAGTGGAATTGAAAATTCAGGATCAACCATGGATGACGGGGTAAGCGTAGGGACAAGACAATGGAATTGATTGACATCTCTTGCATGATTGCCTGAGAGATGGTGGAAATCACCATCTGATTCTGCCAAGGTTAGGGAGACAGAGTCTCCATCAATGTAACAGAACTCGGGCTCGGATAATTCTTGAGACCATACTAGATGCCCGGAAAGCGGATAGAAGTGCTGGAGTGTGAGGGAAAGTGAGTGTTTAAGGTTGGGAAATATGGTATTTTTGAAGTGGTGCATAGAGTAAGAATATTCAGAAAAGAAAAGGGCCTTCACATGGGGATAGGGTGGCAACCAGAAAATGTCGAAGAAGGTGAGGGGAAGGATCTTGTTTCCGAGAGATCCCGGTGGTGGAGAGATTTTGCAATGCTCCAGTACCTTCACTGGATTAGTATGAGCCATATCTGCTGAAGTACTGTGTACACTCTGCATTGTATATGCACTTCACAGTTGAAACAGGAAATATTGAAAAACATATTGTCAGATACATCTTTTGTGAAGAAAGTAAAGTCGCGACAGACCATCTATAAGACCATATACTGCATTTTATTTGTCATACATGTTAAACAAGTTATATGAAAAAAAAAAATGTATCAATTGGGGATTCCATTTCATTACTGTTCCTGAAGTACAAAAATTGGAAGATATCATTCATAATTCTGGAAAATACTGATACTATTTCCAGGACACCCTCAAAGTGTAACAGGACAGCATCAGTGAACAATTTCTAAAGTAGATGAATACTGACAGAGGCAAAGAGGCCTAGTTTTGACATTCTGTTTGTTTTGAATATTCATCTTTGGTCCTTACAAAAATCAAATTAAGATAACCATGGAGCTCCTCAAACAATTTTTTTTTTTAATAAATATCTATATATTTATATTGATGCCTTAACTTTTTTTTATTCTTATGTAATTAAGAACCCAAATGGAAAATATTACCAGAAAAAAAAAAAAAAAAAAAAGACCCAAATAGAAACACTCTTGCACTTGATGAACCAATGTACAATGAAGTCTTTAATCCTTTTTAAGTATTCACTGCTAAGCAGATAACCAAAATGATTTTCAGCATACATGTTCAAAATGATCCAACAAATACAATTTTATCTAGAACTACCTTTCCTGATCTTAAGGGAACTCTTATCTTTTCTTTCTCATATGTGGGTTGTTTTAGCTCGTATCACATTGGTAGTTATTTTGAATATATTTGACTTCTTACCCTAAAGGAGTTGGATTGTGCTTGATAAAATGCTTAAAATTGTCAGAACATCTTCAGATTTACAGTCACATGTGGCTCTCAATATTTGCAGAGAGATAGGTGCATAAGAGAAATCAAGCCTTATATCACCATCTTGATATGTAGGATTGACTGACTCTAAGGTTATCAAATATTGAACTAAACCTTGATTTCAATAAATAGTTTGATATTATTGCCCATATGTGAGACATACACTGTATTGAAAGGATCTGTAGAATAAGTAAACTAATAAGAGGTAAAACCTGAATGACTTTGCTTAGTTGAATATCTGGAAACCTCAACTCAATTAGCTAAATAACAGAAGAAAATTGGTATTTTAATGGGGAAAAAAGGTTCTGAGCTCACCTTTGCCCTTTTCCAGATATAGAGCAGCTCAGATTGGATTTTGAAAGTAGAAACAAGCACAGAGAAAGAGAAATGCTTCTAAACAGGATATCTACTCGATCTCTCTAGCTCCTTCCAGATTCAGGGAGATAAACAAGTGAATATATGTAATACTATATGTGTTGCCATATATCAGCTTAAAGAAGAGACACAGTTTGACTACCCAACGTAGAAACCAAGAAGCAAAAAATAAACTAAACAGTAGGTAGTAGGGACTAAAATAAGAAGAAGAAATAACCGAGACGAGAAGAGGGGTTAGTGGGGAGAGGTGCTCGTGGTGGTTGGGGATTTTTCTTACATTTCTTGGTAGACAAGGTGGTGGCGCCGCTCAGGATGACTGGAGCTCCTCAGAATCGGTAGTCAATCGAGCAAAATATATTTGGTGCGTTTTCTACTTGGATTGCGAGGAAGAACTAGAAGAGCAAAGGAAAAAAGTAGAACTAATTATCGTTATCATCAACTGTGCCAGAATAGAAAATGTTCTGCGCGTGAGGTCTATCTCTTTCTCTGCGTCTCTTTCTGGTTTTTATTATCTGATTCTGATTCTGAATTTTGATGTGGAAACGACGATGAATAAGAAGAAGGGAAGCCGCTGCCCCCTTTCGCCTCTCAGGTGACAAATGACCTTCCTCTGCCTTTAACTCTTTCGCTGCTCTCCACCTCACTCAGCTTCAATCCAGATTTCTCCTGTTGTTGTTTTCCGTCAATCAATAGTAAAGAGAACGGAGAAGGGTGGGGTATTTTGTAAAATTATCGCCCCCAGTACTGGGGGTACTGGGGGCGGTCAAGTGCGCATCATGCGGCTGGGGCACCGCCATGTGTGCACAGTGGGCCCCACCGTGCACACATGGCTGGTGCTCCAGCCGCATGATGACACTTGACCGCCCCAGTACTGGGGCGATGAAGATCCAGGGTATTTTAGTTGAAGATGAAGGAACGGGAGGGATTGAACTCCTCTCCCGCGCACATCGTCCGGCTTAGGGCTGCTAGTTTGGCCTTGTCGACCCGAACCTGACCTGAGCCCGAACAGGGCCTGGGCTAAGATTTCTGGTCCTGAGGGCGGGTTAGGACCAGAAATTCCTGGCCCTGAGTCAGGGTCAGGGTTGAGACCTCGGGCTCAGCCCGACCCTGATTTTGACCCTGATTTTTTATCCTGATTTTGGCACTGAAGAAATTTCTTTATTTATTAAAAAATAGAAACTATTACTAATATAAACAAGTGCATAGGGCACTTGGCCGTTTGTGTTGTGAAAAAATCAATTGTTATCGAAAGGTCTTGGGTTCAAGCCTCCTCTTTCACATCTTCTCTAGAATTGTTATTTTAATTTAATTACTGTAGGGCTAGGGCCATTAGGCCAAGCCCCAATCAGGGCGGGCTTGGGTTGGGCTTGGCCCGTCAGGGTCAGGGTTAGGGTCAAGGTATTTAGGCCCTAAGTTAGGGTCAGGGCGGGCCTAGGCCCAGCTAAGGGGACTCAGGGTTGGGCTAGGGTTTTAAAAAGCCAGGCCCAACCCGACCCTGTTGTAGCCCTAGTCTGGCTAGAGAGGTCTCGGTCCACACGCCACTGCACCAGCATGCATGCGGTGGTGTGGATCTAAGCCCCCCAACCGCACGATGTGCATAGGACACCTCAAGTGCACTAGAGAGCAGCTGGATGGGGAGTGGGGTATTTTAGTATGACAGTTGACCTTTAGGCTTTAATGCTTTATTTCTTCATTCTTATGTTGCAGGATACTCTTTACCCTCCGAAGTTCCAAGTTTCAACCTTCTCTAATTTTTAAAAGGTTTTACTATCTCTATTCTCTATGACTCCTCGTCTCTCCAAAAATTCCAAGTTCCAACTTTTTATAATTTTTTAATTAAATGAACTTTCAAAGTGTGCATTTAAAATTGTAAGGCCCAAAAATACAAGATGAGCATGTGTAGGACTTTTGGTAACTGGGAATTTAAAGCCAAATAGTAGAACTGTTTAACAAAAGGAATGGGAATTGAGTTATATAACCGAATTAAAATCGTATCAAGACCCGAATTGGAACAATAACCCAATCGAACCGAGTAGGTTTGGATTTGGCTTTAATTCTAAAACTGAGGCACTTCTCGATTCGGATTTGGATCACACTATCACTTCATAGAACCAAACCAAAATCGAACCAAATGATCAAAACCGAACCGATTGACACCCTTAGTCTTGATAATCTTATAAAAAGTAAGTGATTTTGGTAATAAATAATTATGTATTAAATTAAGGAAATAAATTTCCAAAATAGATAATTTTTTTTTTTGTTTTTTTTTTTTTTTTTTTTGTGAAAGAAAGGAAATTTTATAAAATTAAAAAGGGGGCAAACTAGTTCACTTTTCAATCATACAAGGGACGTTCTGATTAGCAACTACAAGGGCCTTGGATTTCAGCCAATTTAACATGCTGATATCATCTATTTGTCTGAAAGAAACATCCTTAGATAGTTGTGATATCTACAAAAAAAGAGTCAGCAGGTCGGGATGGAGTTGGAAGAAGTCCAGGCAAGTATTTATCATCACACCAAACTTCTTTCAGCTTCACTCTCCTCTTTTGTGCCAAAATTAGTCCATTAAAAATGCCAGTCAACTTAGATTCCAAAATATAATGTTCCCTAATGAAAGCAACACTTTCCAAAAAGAGTTTGCCACCTATCAAAATGCCAACGGCCCAGCCCGTGGATTTCAAATTGGCGGAGTCAAATCCTACGCATAGCAAAACAGCAAAATCCAAAATAGGTAAATCAGGCATGGATAAAAGGATGAAATCCTCATCATTAGAGTTGATTACAGGGAGAGGTGAAGTGTAGGGGGAGAAACTTGGAGTTCCTGCAGCCAGAAAGCAACTTTTTTCATCCATAATAATGGACTAGGAGTAGTAGCCTTAAACAGTAAATTGTTTCTAAAATCCCAAATACAATAGCAAGTTATTATCAAAACAGAAAAAAATCAAATGAGTGAGCCCTTGTCGAGGCTGCAGGAAAGAAAAGTAGAGAAGAAGAAATGTTCCAAAGATGGGTGGTTGAGAAACTCGATTCTGAGACCCAGAGGACCATTTGCCCAGATATGTTTAATCCAATCACAGGAGAGTAAGATATGCCAGAGGGTCTCATCACAAGTGCCACAGAGAGCACAAGTGGGATTGATCTCAATCCATTTCGACACAATATCCTTAACTGAAATTCCTACACTTAATACACGCTAGAAAAAATTTTTAAACATAGGGAGTAAATCAAGTTTCCAAAAAAAATTCCACCAATTGACAGAAGACAAATCATGCTTAGTGGAGATAGAGTTGAGAAAATTAGCAACTCTTTTAGTGCTAAAACGGATCGTGGCCAGGGTGCACCACCACGTGTCATCGACTTCCTGAGACAAGGATGAGGGATATTGTATGGGCAAGACCAGGGGCAGCCTGGTCAAGTCGATTAAGGTCCCACGTGAGGGTGTCAGTCAAATAGATAATTAGATGTATTGATGATAAGATTTGAATTAAATATCTCATGATGAGCTGGCAATGAACAAATAGTGTCTCCAGGAGCAAGAGAGGACATATATAGCTTGCTCACCTGCCCAATTTAATAAGGGAAAAAGGTATTTTAGTATGGGATTTTGTTATTGACCCTTCTTAAGGTGCCAAATTATTTGTAGCCTTGTTTATAAAATAAAATAAAAAAATTGGAACCCTACTTTTTTATCCTTTAGGTGTATAACATTTGTTCTTTCAACAAGGATAAAATATGATGTCATTTTATGTATTCGAAAAATATGCAATACAATAATAACTTATGATATGTCACTCTCAAATAAATATTGAAAACCCTTTTTATCCCTGACTTAAAGATTTTTGAGAATAATACAAGAGGCAATTAAAGAATGTATCAAATTTTAAATACACTTATGGAGATGTCATTTAAAAAGTTCCTTTAAGTATGGTTCTTGTAAAAAGCCTACCCAACCCATCTATTGTCATAAATACCCTTAGAGACATTTTCCCCTCATGTGGTCTAATGTCTAATATCTTTTTCCCTCATGTGGTTTAATGTTTAATACCATTTCACTAGTTTAGTTGATGCCTAGGATCATGAATCACAAATTTTCTAGTCCATATGGCGATGAAAGACTTAAGGAGGGTGGTGAGCTTATAATGCCCCAAGTAGAGCAGGACCATTAGTAAAGACCAAAGTTTTAGGAATCGGTATCAGATACAGGATTGGTCTCAGGTTCTCAGTCAATATCGATCCGGATTGCCTGTATCAGTCTAGATCGGACAGATTTATCCATATTTTATTTAAAAAAAAATTGGCTTCTACAAGCTTAAAATACATACAAACCTAGAGAGAGAGAGAGAGAGTTATTTAATTTCTTGAGTCAATGAATCCCACACTTAACTTGCCGAAGATCATGAAAAAAAGAACGCAAATCATCAGGAGATGGAAGGTTCTCCCTAATGACATGAACTTCCAAAAAGTTGTTCATCCATGAATGAAGTGAAGGGAACTTCTTGGAATTCCATACTTTGAAACAAGCAGCTTCTTCCACCATCTCTAACCAATAAGCAATCCAACCAACCACAACATCCACAAACCCAATTCTATCACCTCCAAAGAATCTCTTCCCCTTAATCTCTCCTTCAAGTACTTCTAAAGCCTCTGTTGCTAATTCTACCGCTTTCACCTGATCATCTCCAGTAGAACTGAAAGCCATCTCAATCTCCGGCAAGAACTTACCAATTAAGAACAACAAACCCATGTCAATTTTTATCATATAATTTGGAGAGAGGAAAATTAAGAATGAAAACAAATTCTAGCTAGGAATTGAAGAAAGCCCTCACCTTCTCATCTGCAAATTTAGCCCAAAAAAGGGCCTGTGATCTCTCATAAGGGTCATTGGGCAATATGGGATTCTTTAACCATGTCTCTTCTATATATAAGAGAATAATTATTGACTCAGGTATGGCTTTACCACCATGAATGAGTACTGGAACTTTCTTATGAACTGGGTTAGACGAGAGAAGCAATTGGCTCTTGTTTCTCAGATCTTCTTCTATGAAATCGTATTCGATTCCCTTCAGTTTCAATACCCATATAATTCTCCAGCTAAATGGGCTTAACTTTGTTCCCAAGAGCTTCAATTCCTCTTCCTTTCTCCTCCATCTTCATGATGCTCTCTTGGTAACAAAAAATCTGCTTTAAAAGCATAATGGAAGCCATATGACCAAACTCATCAAAGATAAATTTGAAACCCAAAAACCTGAGCATTTTACAGTAATGTGATTGGATTATTGTATATCTTGTAAGGATTCGGAATCTAGTGGTTACTTCTGTTCAAGTTGGCCACATTTCTCTATTCTTTCCCTAAAATTTTCCATTTTTAGTCACTATCTTTCTTTTAGTTGCTCAACTGCTTATATTCAGTTAAAGCCAAAACATAAAAGTTATTGGTTTTATGACGTTGAAGGATACGATAAAAGATTGCTGGAAGGAGTTTTGGAATACGATTTGGACCCAAATGAGTTGTAGACTTGTAGTGGCCTAGTGGGTAGCACAAAATGGCCTGACTAATGGCTACCAGATGCCAGTGGGTCCCTTCTGTTTTGGAGAATTCTTTTTTGGGTAAACTGTACTCCAAGTTTGATCCAGATCAGATCGGAATCGGCAAGAATTGGTCCTTAGATCTGAATACTTGGCAATTCTAGGGTTTCTTGGCATGAATCGACGGTGTCGATCTATCAGAATCAGGATTGTTCACAACCGATTCATCGATCTGATTCCTGATTTTTTGAAATTTTGGTTAAGAATGTATAGTATGCTTCACAAAATAGTAACTTGAGTCATCATCTAAGTTTCCTAGAGTATCAAAAGATCCCAATTATGAGAAAGATAAATACTATGGTGCAATAATCCCAAGGGGATCACGTGGAAAAAGAGCATCACAACACGCTCCAAATCCTCCATGCGGGGTTGCACCATGCCTGTTGCAGCCATTTATGAGAAAGGGATTTAAATAGCGGACCAAACATGTGACTTTAAAAGTCTTTCAAGGTTAAATTGTAAGAATTATTTCAACAACATTCTCTGAAGCTATCATAAATAGAGTCATAATGATAATTGGCCTTGCCAAGCAGATGCAAGCTTTGAAGAGTTCTGTAAGGCCCAACCCCAACAAACTTCTTTCCTACAGCCATGACCAGGGGAAAGATGAGGCTCGGCTTCATCATCCGAAATTCTGACAGCGATCCCATAACAGCAGTTTTAGAACCTTCTCACTTCTTCTCAGTGCTGCAGGGAGAAGAAGCGTTGGCTCTACGTGCGTGGTCTTCCGCAAGGCATCTCAGCTGGTCTGCAATTTGTCATGGTGGAATTGGACAACTCAGACCAGGTGGGCCTTCTATCAGGCCGTATTCCAAATCCCCCTCGGATGATTCTTACTCCATTGTGCAAGACATATTAGATCTGAGTTCTTCTCTATCTTCTTGCACCTTCTCCCATATTCTAAGAGAGATTAACAGCTTGGTTGATCATAGCTCGGAGCCACGGAGGGCCTTGTCCGTTGCATGTAAGACACAATGACTTTGCTCCACACCTTGATTATCTGACTTTTGTAATTCGGATACCATGTGTTGGTCACACGTAAATATATAGACATTTTTCTAACAATTGGCCATGTTTTGTTTTTAAATTAGGTAAATGACACTTGAGTTACCTAATGTTTTGAGAAATTTTACATTGAATACCTAATGTTTGTGAAATTACATTTGAGATACCTATTTTTATATTTCCAATTATACCCCAATCTCTTCCACCATCGCCCCAGCTACCGCAGCCACCGCTGCTATTGTAGTGGTTGATGTTGGGATGGAAAGGGTCATGCCTGCAGAGAAAACAGAGGCGGCAACGGCTCGCATGAGGGTCTCGTTCTAACGCCAAAGAATAAAAGGGTTCCATTAATTGTTGTGTTAAACCTTTTCACTCAAGCTCAGAGAGTATATTTCCTCCCATGTTGCTTATGATTTGGACTCTGAGTACTGGCTAAATGAGTTAGGGGAACACTTCCTACAAGATATTTGCAGTTAGTTCTGCTATGTGGGATAGGATCGGTTCACAGGTTTATCAGTTTTTGATTCAAGATCGAACGAATCATTGGGAGGCAAAGGTTGAGGTTGAAGTGAAATATTTGTCAATTTTGAATATCTTGGTGTATCGTTGGGATCTAATTTTTTTGTCTAAGGCCATGTGGAGTTTGGAGTGAAGTGAGGGATTGGCATTTAATTGGGAAGAGAATTTGTTCCAAATTGTGCCTGGTCATTTATGTAAGTTTGGCCAGAGGTGTTGCAGCAGGGGTGGAGTGGATGTGGAGATTGTAACAAGGGGGGTGGGTTATGCAGAGGAGAAGATAGGGATGGGGTCACGATTAGGGGTGGGATTGGGTTTGCAGGTGAGGGAGAAGGGTGGCGGGACGAGGGAGTCGATAGGGGAGGGGTAAAATCAGGATTATACAAAAGTTAGGCACCTCAAACAACATATTAGGAGACATGAGATACTTCAAACCAAACAACAAAATATGAAACGTAGTCTCAAGTGAAAGGATTTCAAACGTTGGGTATCCAACATGTAATTTCATCAAATGTTTCATGTTTGGTATCCCAAGTGTCATTTACCCTTTTAAATTTGGGTTTTTGACAAATGCCCCCTAAAAATAATGCCCATTTATTCAAATGCCTCCTACAATTTTTTCTAATTGTAAATTTCCTTTACTTTCAAAACATTGTAGCATTTTGGTCCAATCCGTTAGAATGGAAAGTGGAACGTTATGTGCAAACGGTTGGACTCTTTTAACCATTATGCCCTTGATATGGTAGAATTTCCAAATTACCCTCATTAACACTCAGCCCTGCAACTCATCTTCCAAGCCCAATCGATCTACAATTTCTTCTAATTGTAAATTCCCTTTACTTTCAAAACATTGTAGCATTTTGGTCCAATCCGTTAGAATGGAAAGTGGAACATTATGTGCAAACGGTTGGACTCTTTTGACCATTATGCCCTTGATATGGTAGAATTACCAAATTACCCTCATTAACACTCAGCCCTGCAACTCATCTTCCAAGCCCAATCGATCTCCATGATGGGTACTCCTGCAATATGAACTTCTCTGTTTCATCCCATGGAGGCTCGTTGAAGTCAGATTCAGGCGAAGACCCTGCAGACCATCTCCTTCTTCGTCATCATCAACCTCAACTGAACCTCAGCAATTGTTTGGGCTTTTAACGAAGAACTGCTCTGCCCCTCCGCCATCTTTATCCCTCTAAAAGCAATAAGTAATCTTTATCCCGAGTGGTCTCTGTACCTTTCTCTTGACCTCGTTAAGTTAATCTAATCCAATTGAGAATGCAAATTAATATAAGTGATTCGGTTCCCTGATCCTCTCCTCTCGTTCTCCCCCATTTTGTTTCTCTGTTTCTTATCCAATTGAAATCTGTATTCTATATTCTAGTCATTGGATGCCCTAAATTTGAGTGTTTGAAAAGAACGATAGGGAGGAAAGGCATGGAACTTTCGGGAGCTGGTCTCCGATTATGGATTCCAACTGTACTTTTGCCAAGAGAGAAGAGATAACTAGGGTTTGGAAGATGAGTTGCAGAGAGATGGGTTGGAGGGATTTAATGGATATCGAGATGGGTTCGGCTGGGTTGGGATTTTAGAAAACAAAAAAAAATAGAATGAATTTGTGCAATACCGGAATTAATTCGTTCCATTACCAAGATTTTCATAACCAAATTCACCCCATCCCAAAAAAAAATTTGTAATGCTGATTGAATTACATCCATTTTTCTTCATTTTCCTTCAAAGTTATTCCCAAATTCGAATTTGCTAATTTATGGATATGTGCTTCTGCCTAATCAGAAAATCTGGCAAAAACGTTTAGACCCAGTTTAGGAAGAATTCAAAACAGAAAAATGATGGAAGGTGAAGAGTGGTAGAAGAAAGGAAAGAGCTATTGGGGTCGTATTCATGTTTTGAATCCCTTTTCAGTGGTCGGAAGAGGTGGTGATTTTGAGATCTGCAGGCGGAGATGATGAGCAATATAGTTGCAGAACAATTGCCGAGCTTAGTAATGGAAGTTAACTTTTAGAACAATTGCTGAATTAAAATCGATTAGCAGCGGCAATTCGAATTTGTGGAATCGTTTAGGTTTCAGTTTCAAACCTAAATTATTTGGGGAAGATGAGGGTAATTTGGTAACTTTACTCTTTAATTTTGGTTGGTTTTCATCATAAGGGCATTTTGGTCATTAGATTCCCTGAAACTAACCTCTAACGTTCCATTCTAATGGATTGGACCAAAATGCTACAATGTTTTGAAAGTAAGGAAGAATTTACAATTAGAAAAATTACAAGGGGGCATTTGGACAAATGGACATTTTATGAGGGACATTTGTTAAAAACCCCTGAAAAATTAAAACCTTGTTTTATTTTAGGTCCAGTGAGCCCAACACCAAGTCCATACAAAACCCGAGCCTAGCCCAGTCTATCTGGACTTGGCCCAATGTGCCCAAACCCATCACAGTGGGTTCACTTAAGCCCATGTTATGTTTTAAGTGTCTCTTTAGAGATTGTTTGGATGCGGTGCTATGGGTTAGAGGTTTTTTGTTTTTTTGACATTGACGTTACTCATAAGGGGTTGTTTGGTTAAAAATTTGATAGTAAGTTCCTATTTGTCTGTTAGGTTACTAATATGTGACTATTTGGTTGTTATGATTACGGAATTATCATTGACACCCTATTTTATAGTATAACTTATAACAGGGTCGGGCCGGGCCGGGCCGCGCCAGGCCTAGTCCGAGGCCTCAATCCTGGCCTGACCTGACCCTGACTCAGGGCCAGAAATTTTCAGCCCTGACCCGTCTGCAGGGCCAAATAACTCAGCCCAGATGCTATTCAGGTTCAGGGCAGGTCAGGGCCAACAGGGCCAGACTTGCACCCCTAGCTAGTAGAATTAAGATATTTACCCAACGTTATAGTTTGTATGAGTCTCCACAATAGGAAATCAAAAAACAAAACCAAATCAGTCAAACTGATCGAACAAACTCAAAGCGAACCAATTTCTTATTGGTCTGGTTTCAATTTGGGGTATTATGAAACTAATTGAAAATTGGATCAAACTTGATTGACCAGAAATCATAACAAAATTGAAAACCAGACCTAAATAGATACATGATAAAACCCCATACAGACCTGAACACCAGAAACAAAAAAAAAAAAAAAAAACCATATATTTTATAGAAAAGGTAGACTATCCCGAAGGTGTGAAGGTCATTTTGCATGGCCCCTGTGTTTGCCCACTTGTATTGAAATCATATCTGTATTAGGGGGCCCAAAGTATCTTTCGATGGGTCACACAAGGAGAGAGCATTCAAGACTACTTACTAATAGGGGGGACCCTTAACTGACTTGCAGCTACGTTTTCCTCACGCATAAAGAGAGATAGAGCCAACCTCGAGCGTGAAAAACAAACCCTTCCAAATGAATCCCTTTCGCTGACTGACTTCATGAAGAGATTTTTAGGAAAAATAAAAATCGATAGGACTCAGGATTAAGACTACAGAACGACTATACAAAACGTTTAGAATTTAGCAATAATACATTGCAATGTGTGGACCAACCAACAACGTAAGTGAGGCGTGGTCGCTATTCCTAGTGAAGCATCGGTTAACGTTCTTTCTCCCTAGAAAATATCAAACGGTGCTATCCATTATGCAAAAGTAGCTGTTGACCAATTTGCTGAATCAGAGTGATATAAACAGTGGCAAAACATATAACCATGTTAATTTTGAACTGAAATTATTTACCCAAAATCGAACAAAATCGTTTAAATTGGAACTGATAGACATGTGTCATTGATACCCTATACCTGAGGGAACCCTGTCACTGTAAAGTATGATCGCATTCTTTGGTTCATCAATGACTGAGACTCAAGTGAGTCAAAGCCGTTGTTCTGGGAATGCGTGAACACTTTGTGAGGAGTTATCCAACACGGTCACCACTGCCCGATTGGGGAACACCAAGATAGAGATTGTCTGTGCATGGTCGGATCAGAATCTGGATCCAGTATCATTTTGGAAATGGTTTTTGCAAAATTTATTTTACATAAAATAATGCATTATTTATAGTTATTTTAAATAAAGTGTTTAATCGAGTTTTGCAGGACCCGATGAGATGCACAGACGCTCGTATATGGACATGTACTATGGATTGGGGTTTGACAGTATATGTGTACATGCCCTAAATTCCATAATGATGGTGTTGATTAGTGGGGGGGAGTTGTATATGATAATAGTTATCATATAGGGAGTTATTTGGAATTTGCTAAGTTAATGGGCTCTTTATTTAATTAATGGATTTGGTGTTAATTGTATTTATCCATTAATAATTAAATAAAGAATCTAATTAACACTTTTCCTATTAGATTCTTCTTCACCTTTAAAGCACTTTGAGTTTAAACAGAACTGCCAAACAAAGAGAGAGAGAGAGTCAAACTCCCACTAGGAATTTTTTTAAATCCTACTAGGATTTAATTAATTCAAATTATTATATATAGATGACCAAAATGTAGAAGGGAGAAGGAGTGCTCCACGTTTTGGGCAGACACTCTCTCTCCCTCTTGTGATCTCTCTTCTTCTTCTTCTTGCTTCTCTCATCTGTGTTTGAGAGTTAGGGTTTGTGAAACCCTAGATTTGTGCTGAGGAATTTGAGAGCATCTGGGATTGGCATGTAGAACCTTGGTAGCACCATTGGAGGTTCAGATCTGTTTGCTTGGAGCGCTCACTGGAGGAAGAACCACTGTCTATTGGAGGAACAACACTTGAGGCTCACCAGGTTAGCAGTTCTTTAATAATTCTTTCAGTTATTTAATTATTAATATTTATGGGATGCGAAAGAAACTCGAATCGATTTATTTTCGCTGCGCATTCCAGTATGGGATGGATCCCTCTTGCCATGTGATGGACTAGAGATGAATTTCTCCATCCCTATTGTGATAATTAATTTTATAGGACGCAATAGGGAAGGAGAATCCCTAATACGGATGCACCAGGGTTCCCGTGGGCGACCATGGGAAACCCTAAAAATTAATGGGGCTCCCATGGAACACCATGGGATAACCCAGGGCGTGCAAAACCCTAATTTTTTTGTATATTGGTTTTCCTAGGGAACCATGGTTTGATCCCTGGACTGTTGTTTAAACAACAGTGTGGTATCAGAGCCACCTTTCACACCCATGAATATTGAATAATTAATAGTTTAATATGATTTTCATGAGTGGGATGCACGTTGCACATGGGAGGTTAAAATTATGGTTGTTGTAACAACCTTCCCATATGCACATGGGTAGTTACAAGGTTGTTAGTGTAACAACCTACCCATGTGATGATGGATTTGATTATTTGTTTGTTATTTCCAATTATTGAAACATGTATCTATTAAGATGTGATTATTAATTTTTAAATTTAAATATTTTTAATCATGATTGTATGGGGGGGGGGGGGAGCGCCCCTCCCCCTTTTTTCCTGCCCATTTGCATATTTTTTTGGGCTACTGCCTACGATGTCAATCAATTCTGTCTATGGTGCCAATGGCTATTGCCTACGGTGCTAGTCAATTTTGCCTACGGTGCCAGTGGCTATTGCCTACGGGAAAAATAGAATTTTTGGTATTAAAGGATGAAGATGGGTGAAGGGATCTCTCCCTCCACTCACTTGCAATTAAAATATGATTTTAATTTTTGAGTTTGGATACGTGTTATCACATGTGATGTGGTGATTCAATAATTGAGAAAATCCATGTTAATTTTTATTACTTGCTTTAACAATGCCCATGCATGAGATTATGTTATAATGTGATTATGGGAATGATATTTTAATAAATGGATGGATTGTTTATGTATGTGATACATGGGGTTATGGGTGGATGTGATGCTTCTCTCTCTTTCTCTCTCTCCCCCTATCTTTTTTATAAACAAATGTACTCCACCCCATGGGCAGCCCAAATGGTGGGTTGGTTTCTCCATGCGGGGTTTCTTTATTATTATGGAAAGGAAAGTGTATATAATTTTTCCTAGGTTTCCATTGTAATTTTAGAGGAGTTAGGACTCCCAGGGCATGTTGATGGTGATCTACAAGTGACGCTCAAAGTTTATGGAGATGCAAGTCAGCTACTTTGAAGACGTGATCGGTAGGAGGAGATGATCGAAGCGTGGCATCTATGGCATGATAAATGCACCCAAAGTTATTAGTTTTTATTTTTATTTGGGAGGGTTTCTAAATTGCTTCTAAATAAAAATGCCATCATCCCATAATCACTATTAATTAATATTGATTAATTATGAATGTTTAAATCTGTCCATGATATGTGAGAGTTGACTAATCCCTCTTTATTCATAATACATGTCTGATATGGACTAGTCTAAACTAGTAGACATGTCCATGGCCTCCTATTGAAAATAAATGTAGAAAGTGTGTGACATGACCCCGTATAAGCCGACAGGACATTGCTACGATCTCTGTCACACATTTATCTATATTTACCTCTATCTAGATACGTTAGGGAAGGGATAGACATGTGTCACCGACACCCTATACCTGAGGGAACCCTGTCACTGCAAAGTGTGATCGCATTCTTTGGTTCATCAATGGCTGAGACTCAAGCGAGTCAAAGCCGGTGTTCTGGGAATACGTGAATACTTTGTGAGTGAAGGAGTTATCCAACACGGTCACCACTGTCTGAATGGGGAACACCAAGATAGAGACTGTCTGTGCATGGTCGGATCATAATCTGGATCCAGTACCGTTTTGGAAATGATTTTTGTAAAATTTATTTTACATAAAATAATACATTATTTATAGTTATTTTAAATAAAGTGTTTAATCGAGTTTTACGGGACCCGATCAGATGCACAGCCGCTCGTATATGGACATGTACTATGGATTGGGGTTTGACAGTACATGTGTGCATGCCCTAGATTCCATAATGATGGTGTTGATTAATGGGGGGGTTGTATATGATAATAGTTATCATATAGGGAGTTATTTGGAATTTGCTAAGTTAATGAGCTCTTTATTTAATTAATGGATTTGGTGCTAATTGTAATTATCCATTAATAATTAAATAAAGAATCTAATTAACAATTTTCCTATTAGATTCTGCTTCTTCACCTTTGAAGGACTTTGAGTTTAAATAGAACTGCCAAACAAAGAGAGAGAGAGTCAGACTCTCACTGGGAATTTTTTTAAATCCTACTAGGATTTAATTAATTCAAATTATTGTATATAGAGGACCAAAACGTAGAAGGGAGAAGGAGTGCTCCACGTTTTGGGTAGACACTCTCTCTCCTACGTTTTGGTCTCTCTCTCTCCCTCTTGTGATCTCTCTTTTTCTTCTTCTTGCTTCTCTCATTTGTGTTTGAGAGTTAGGGTTTGTGAAACCCTAGATTTGTGCTAAGGAATTTGAGAGCATCTGGGATTGGCGTGTAGAACCTTGATAGCACCATTGGAGGTTCAGATCTGTTTGCTTGGAGCGCTCACTGGAGGAAGAACCACTATCTATTGGAGGAGCAACACTTGAGGCTCACCAGGTTAGCAGTTCTTTAATAATTCCTTCGGTTATTTAATTATTAATATTTATAGGATGCGAAAGAAACTCGAATCGATTTATTTCTGCTGCGCATTTCAGTATGGGATGGATCCCTCTTGCCATGTGATGGACTAGAGATGAATTTCTCCATCCCTATTGTGATAATTAATTTTATGGGACACAATAGGGAAGGAGAAACCCTAATAGGGATGCACCAGAGTTCTCATGGGCGACCATGGGAAACCCTAAAAATTAAAGGGGCTCCCATGGGACACCATGGGATAACCCAGGGCGTGCAAAACCCTAATTTTTCTGTATATTGGTTTCCCTAGGGAACCATGGTTTGATCCCTGGACCGTTGTTTGAATAACAGGAACTAGTAAAGAAATTAACTATATAGAACTGATAAATCGTTAAATTGAATACAATTGAGATAAAATTACTTAAGCCCAAAAGAATTCATTATGAATTGAATAAAATCAATTAAATCAATTACAAACCAAATAACAAAAAAAAAAAAAAAAAACCCAACAACAAATCAAAACACATTGATAATATACCATATAACAATAATCAATTACAAACCGAATTAAACCTATTGACACCCTCACTCCTGCCAACGGGTATGACAGGAAGCACCGGGATTGAGGAGTAAGCTGGAAAGAAGTTTAATATGGGAAAAGATCAGTAGGTTTTATTTCATCCATTTTGTTGGATGAAACCAATTTAATGGAGTAATTAGATAAATGCACAGAGGAAAAAAAAATTCCTTCCATCATATTTGTTGATTTATGCATAGATCCCAAAAAATGTAATCATAAGAGAGTGAATTGCTTGTGTGAATGTCCTATCGGTGGCATATACGATAGCATAGCCTGTTTTGATCCATGGTTACTAAAGTTATGTAATCCTCAGCCACGAGTTTTCACGTTATCTAATAAGGGTAAAGCTGTTTGTAACCAGTCCGGTTACAACATAACTTGTAATCTCTTTTTTTGGCCCAAGGTGTACTATTGTTGGGTTTCTTATCTTTTGGGGTACATCATTTCACTTAAAGTGCATGACATAAGCAAAGAAATTAGATATCAAAATCTTAATGTACTTTAAGGGTATTAAAATAATTTAATCATAGGTGTTTGCTTGACCTGACCGATCAACGGTCAACCCCATTCTCCAACAATCATGATGATTTCCCGAATCTAAGGTTGAAGAAGATAGTTCTCTTCTTACCAAAAAAACAGAAGAAGATAGTTCTTACAATTTACACATTATGACAGGATTTTTTTATTATTCGTTGTTTATGACCTGAATGATTTCTATTATAAATTAGCTCCAATCAGATTTTATATTTCAAACACACCCCTTGTCCATAACAAATTACATTTGTAATAGGAAACTAATTTTGCCTTTCCCCAACACATCGGAATAGTGTACCACTAGGGTTTGATGTAAGGTTTGTAATCGGCTGGATCGGATTGGGATCCCCCAAACTCGGTAAATATGACACTTTTGCCCCTGATTTTTGTTTTACCTTTTTACTCTTGTCAATACAGGTGGATCAGTATCGGGATTGGTCTCGGCCTATACCAATCCGATCTAGCCAAAATCGATCGATATGGATCCGATCCGATCTGAGATTACAAATATTGGTTTGAAGAATCAGAATTGGATCAGCGAATCACCTTATTCGAATTGAAATCAGCAATCACTGATCATGATTTCTAAAGATTCGATACGACCAATTCCTGGATAAAAACACTATAATCGATGGAATATCATCTCTAAGTATGGTTTTAGTAATCGGAATCGGTATTGATATCAGTCTCTTCCGGTATTGATCCAGATTGGTTCGTATAGGTCTGGATTGATTATGTTTATTTTTTTTTTAAAAATATATATATTTTTAACTCTTGTCCATACCGATCAATCGATATGGGATCAGTCAAGAACGGTATCGATCTCCAGCAATATCGATACGAATCGATTGATCTGGTCCGATACCGATTCCTCAAACCATGTATTTGCACCTATTCTAAGCTTTTCCAAACCTATTCAGATAGCGGATCGAAATAGGCATTGTTCGATTCCTCGTTTTAAAGCCCTATGTACCACTCCATATGCCTCCTCTCATATCAAGAGTGTCATCGTTCTAGGAGTGTAAGTTTGGACTCGTTGACCCAAGCCCGTCCTAGCTGGAATAGAGCCTGGGCTGGATTTTTCAACCCTGAAGGTGGGTTAGGATTTAATTTTTAGGGCCGGGGTCAAGGTCTGGCTAAGGGTTGAGGCCTTGGGCTAAGGCCAACCTAGCCCGCCCTGTGTTAGGTTATGCTTTACAATTTATTGATTACATTTTGCAAATTTTCTTTCGTATCTAATTATATATTGGTTTACCCCCTCCTTCCCCCCCCCCCCTCCAAAAAAACCAAAAAAAAGAAGGCTAATTATCTATTGAACAAAAGTATTTAAACTTTCAAGATTGGGCTAAGATTTTTAACCCAAAGAAAAGTCTAGTAGTCAATTGAGTATGAAACAAATCAATACCCAATCACATGAGACTAGCCAATCAGGGCTAACCCAGCCCGACTAGGGTCGATCAAGGTCGGCCTAGGCTGGGCTGAGATATTTCAGGCCAACCTATGGTCGAGTTGGGCTTGAGTTGAATTGAGAGGACTCAGGGTTGGGCTAAGGTTTTAAAAAACCTGGCCCAACCTGGCCCTGTTTCACCCCTTCGCCTCTCCATGGTTGATTTTAAAACCAAGTTTGTGATATCTCAATCAACGTTGGATAATCCTAGAGATGTAAATAGATCAACCACGGATAGGATGTGATTGGATCAGGATATCTCCTGATCAGATAGATGCAAATTGAATTCAATTTTTTGAGTAATTGTTTACATCCTTGACTTTTGTAACCTAGACCTTCCTTCCTTGCAAGATACGATTCACTCTCATCCAAGTTTCTCAGTTGTCCAAGCTCTTATCCTCGTTCTCTATAATCAGTCGAATCTTCAAGAGTCTGCAAAATCATTAGCTAGTTAATTTTATAATTATTAATTGGATATCTATTCGAATCGGATAAAGTGTGTTCCAAATTATCTGAATTGGATCAAGAAACCCTCTAATCATATACGGATATCCTAAACAGATACATATACGTTTTTTAGGACTTTCCCTCCAGGATCCCCCATGATAATTTCCTACCATATTAGACTCCTACAAAGATTCACCTTCCATGGGGGAGTCAGCCTACCAATGCTGGACTCCCAACACTGACTTTTGGTGGGATAACAAACTCTTACCCTATAAATACAAAGACCAACACCTAGCTAAGGGGATCGATTAATCTCTATTCTCTTGCGCAATTACTTTGCAAAAATTCGTATCTTTGTTTGGGAACCTAACTTAAGCATCAGAGAGTCTCCCTTGTAGTTTGCTCGGGTGCTCTCTTATGTTCTATGCTTCCTAGCCTTGTAGGAGTGTTCATCCACGTCAGCCCGGTCAGTTTCCTACGGCAACAAGTACATTTGACATTTTGCAAAAAGCTGTAGATTCTTTATTTTGTTCCGCTTAAAACGTAGGTTTTTTTTTCTTCCTAGGAATCTCCAACTTGCCCGTCAAACCTGATTTTTCCAAAGCCTATCTTGCGGTCGATAAGCCCCGGGCTAAGATTTTCAGCCCCCGAGATGGGTTAGGATTGAGCTTTGGAGGTTCAAGTAGGGTTGGGCCGGGCTTGAATTGAGCCCAGCCCAGTATAGCCATGTACGATATTATTAGTATAAATAATAAGATCATACTTATCATAATAACAAGGGGGAAAAAGTATGGTACCTGATCCCATGGCTACTGCACGCAAACATAGGAGCACACAAAAGTACTGCTCTACCCCCCTGAAATAAAAAATGACATCTAAGTTGATATGCCCAGGGGTACACTCTCATTGGCCCTTACATTGCTGCATGTGCAATACAACCAACTAACGATCTCTTGCCCTAATAATAATAACATGGGGTGGTTTTCATGCAATGTCGTATGAGAGGGAATGGGTTACGAAGTGTCAATAGGGGGTTTATCAATTTAAGTCATTTTGACCCCCTTAGTGGGGGGGATAGGACCGTGCACATAACCTTTTGCCATTATAATGTCATACATTCAATTATAAAAGGGCTAGTGTGACATAATTACCTAGCCAAAAAATGACAACAAAAAAAAAAAAGATTCTCAGGGCCAACCCAAGCCAGCCTGTCCCAATCAACATCAATTAGGGTTAGACAAGGTTGGGTTGAGCTTGGGCAGCAATATCCCAGCCCGACTTAGGGTTCAAGACTGGGCTAAAGGGACTTAGGGTTGGGGTTTGAAAAAATCCGGCCCAACTAGGACCGGTTGAACCCCTAGATTTTTCTATGATGCATTAATTTTGTAGGATACTAGTGCAATGTTAGGGATAGTTGTATCTTAGAACACCTACTCGACACATTTGCACATTTGACTAGTAGCAAAAAATTTCTATTTGTTGAATTTTTTTTTCATAGTTTTGTATAAATATGTATATTAAATCGAATTTAAATCGAACCGAAACCAAAGTTGATCCTAGTAACAAACAGATACAAGAAATCAATACAACATGAAACCGAACTTTCTTTATTGGTTTGATTTTGGATTTTCCATTCCCACACCATAATCAACTCAGCCGAATCAAAACCAACCCAAACTGACTTATTGATACCCCTAGGATTGAACCTTGGAAATGGGTTTATTTTCTCAACCAAGAAATCAAGTTTGTACAAGAAATAGCTGAAAGCACAGCCTGTGTGTGAAGTGCTATAGGTTCAGTGCATCTAAAGTAAGAGTAATAATTAGTTAGTTCGGTCCGATTTTGATCAGGCTTGTCTTTTTTTTTTTTTTGTAACCTTTTATGGGTTTTAGTTTGTTTTGGTTCGGATTTTACGGTTTGGATGAAATTGGTTTAATATCGGTTACAACTAATTTCATAAAACCCCAAACCAAACAAATTGAACCTGTCCGTGTCAATCGATCTAATTGAATAGGGATGAAAATTGACATCACTCCCCATAAAAAAGACATGAGCTTGAGTTAAACCAACAAAGACCAATTTTTTCACCGTCCAATAAAAAAACTTGTTGCTATTTTTTTTTTTTTGGTAGAAAACTTGTTGCCATTTGCTAAAGCCATATAGAGTACATCTGTCATTTATATAGAGGATGAAAAAAATAAAAAAACTAAGACGTTAGGTGAGCATTTAAGGCCACAAGGCCTAGCTAATCCCTACCCTAGTTATTAACAACGAAGACCAATTTTTTTGCCGTCCAATAAAAAGACTTGTTGCCATTTGCTAGGTTAGGTGAGCATTTAAGGCCACAAGGCCCAGCTAATCCCTACCCTAGTTATAAAGTGAATGTCATTTACGGCCGCTGTCATTTATATAGAGGATAAAACAAATAAAAAATTGAGAAGTTAGATGAGCATTTAAAGTCACAACCTCCAGCGGTCATCTATTTGTAACTCAGGGAGAATGTCCTATTCAAAACTAAAAATTGATTATGCATTTCTTATTTTATCCTTTTAATTCAAAGAAACATAAATAATATAGTCACTTGATTATTTTTTATGTGAAGTTACACTAATTGTCCTTACATAAATTGTTATAACAGTTATATTAAAAGACATGTAAGTCCGATTATAAAATCTATTTGTAACCTTCTTAATTATAACCAGCCGCACCCATCTAATAATATGTGTTACAGATAAAATAAATCTTTTCAAACCGCAGAATGACACGTGGTTATCGTTGGATTGAGATTACTTTATTCTCACGTTCCTTCCTGGGAGTTGGGACAGAATAACCAAAAGTTTTTCCACAATAAGGCACAGATACAGATAGGATCCTTTCCCCACAACGAAAGAGAAGTGAATTAAAGGTACATGTGGAAAAACAAACCCAAATGGGAAATCCCTTTCGCTGACTGACCTCGTTAATTAATTAAGAGATTTTTATTAAAGCAAAAAATAAATAAATAAAAATCGATAGGACTTTTTCAAAACAACAGGACGTCTATAAATTGGCAATGAAACAAAAGGTCTTTTCACATATGAGCAAAGTGCGAACCAACCAATCAACCAACCAACATCGTAAGGGAGGTATCACCCATCCATGGCTTACTCCACCACAACCAACACTCCTTCTACTCGATCTCTGACAACTCCTCCGTTGTTATTCTTCTTTCCGACCGTTGTAGCGTTTCTTTGCCTTGTGAGCTTCTTCAGTTCCTCTACTGCGTTTAGTAGTGAATCAAGGCTGGTCGTCTCTGATCAGCTGTCAAGTGAAGCAGAGGCTCTCCTCAAATGGAAAGCCAGCCTTCTAAACTACTCCGTTGCAGCTCTCGGTTCTTGGAAGCTTACTACTACATCACCATCTCCCAACACAAATACTACTAATGCCGCTTCATCATCATCAGCAATCTCACCATGCAACTGGTTTGGCATAACTTGCAACAAAGTCGGAAGTAGTGTGGTTGAGATAAGCCTTCCGAAAGCAGAGCTGCAAGGTACGCTTCATAACTTGACCTTCTCTTCTTTTCCCAATCTCCTCCGTCTCAATCTCAGCCTCAATGGACTCACAGGACCCATACCAATGCATATTGGTAGCCTCTCCAAGCTCACCCACTTCGATCTCTCCTTTAATAATCTTTCCAGCGTTCTGCCTCTCACCTTGAGTAATTTAAGCAGCCTTCGCTTCGTATACCTCCATGCCAATGAAATCAGTGGCAATATTCCTTTAGAAATAGGGAGTATGAAAAATCTGGTTGTATTATCAATAGGTTGGAATAAATTCATTGGTTTGATCCCCCCTGTCCTAGCTAATTTAACCAACCTCGAATATCTATATTTGCATTCCAATGAATTCAGTGGTTCAATACCTTCAGAAATTGGAGATCTGGAGAATCTGATTGGTTTGGCACTAAATCAGAACAAACTCAGCGGTCCAATCCCTCGTTCTCTTGCTAGCTTAAGTAAGCTAGAGGATCTCTATTTGCGTGAGAATGAATTTTCTGGTCCGTTGCCTTCTGAAATTGGAGATCTGCAGAATCTGATTGATTTAACACTAGGTCTGAACAAACTCAGCGGGTCCAATCCCTCGTTCTCTAGCTAACTTAAGTAAGCTAGAGGATCTCTATTTGCGTGGGAATGAATTTTCTGGTCCGGTGCCTTCAGAAATTGGAGATATGGCGAATCTGATTTTTTTATCACTAGGTCAGAACAAACTCAGCGGTCCAATCCCTCGTTCTCTAGCTAACTTAAGTAAACTAGAGGTACTCGCTTTGGATAACAATCAATTTTTTGGAAGTTTACCAAAACAAATGTGCCAAGGACGATCACTTCAAATATTAGCGGTTTTTAACAGTAGTCTCCTGGGTCCTATTCCAGACTTTAGAAATTGCACAAGTTTAACAAGAGTTCGACTTAACAATAACCTATTTGTTGGAAATATAACTGACAGTTTTGATGTACATCCACATCTTTATCTCATTGACATGAGTTTTAACAGACTCTATGGTGAGCTCTCACCAAACTGGGGAGAATGTAAGAATTTGTCAGTGCTAAAGATTTCTGGAAATATTATTAGTGGGAAGATACCACCTGAGATTGGCCATTTAACTCGACTTGGACAACTTGACCTTTCTTCCAACAAACTTGTTGGAGAAATACCAACGGAACTTGGTAACTTATCCACTTTGCTCCGCTTGAATTTAAGTGACAACCAGATTACAGGGCACGTACCAATTGAAATCGGAAAATTAATCAGTTTGGAAAGTCTAGACCTCTCAGCAAATAGGCTAATTGGATCAATTCCGGCTCAGCTTTGTCAATGCTCCAAACTTTTTTCATTAAATTTGAGCCAGAATTCATTGAATGGAAGCATTCCATCTCAAATTGGTGATCTGGTATCCCTACAAGCTCAATTGGACCTTAGTCATAACTCAATTAGTGGACTAATACCACCACAACTTGGAAAGTTGATAAAGTTGGTAATTTTGAATCTATCCCACAATATGGTCACAGGCTCGATACCCCTTTCTCTCATAGAGATGGTTAGCTTAATATCTCTTGATTTTTCCCATAATGAGTTGGAGGGTGTTGTTCCTAACAATAGGGTTTTCAGAAATGCTGCTTCACCACAAGCATTTAGAAACAATAAAGGGTTATGTGGTGAACTTCAAGGTCTAATCCCCTGCCATCAATCTCATACAAGCAAGGGATCGAAAAAAAATGGACACAAAGTCATCATATCCATCGTTGCTTCTTTGATAGGAACTGTGTTCCTTGCATTTGCAATTGTTGGTGTCCTTTTCCTCATGCAACAAAAAGCAAAAAAAGAAAATATAGAAGCAACAAGAAGAAACCATGGCAATATTTTTTCAATATGGGATTTCGATGGAAAGATTGCTTTTGAGGACATTATAAAAGCAACAGAGGATTTTGATGCCAAATATTGCATTGGAAATGGGAATTCTAGGAGTGTTTACAAAGCAGTGCTACCTACAGGCCATGTAGTAGCCTTGAAGAAGTTCCATCCATTAGAAGGCACGACAATAGTGACTGAGGAAAGCTTTGGGAATGAAATACGTGTGTTAACAGAAATAAGGCATCGAAACATTGTCAAACTTTATGGATTTTGCTCTCACCCACGGTGCACATTTCTTGTTTACGAGTACATGGAAAAAGGAAGCTTAGCACGTATATTGAGCAATCAAGCAGAGGCTGTGGAGTTCGATTGGGTGAAAAGAGTAAATTCCATTAAAAGTGTGGCCAATGCTTTGTCTTACTTGCACCATGATTTTATTCTACCAATAATTCATCGGGATATTTCAAGCAAAAATATATTGCTGGACTTGGAACTCGAGGCTCGTGTATCTGATTTTGGCATTGCAAGACTATTAAAGCCAGACTCATCTAATTGGACGTCACTTAAAGGAACTCATGGATATATTGCTCCAGGTATTTAAATTTACTACCACTATATACTATGCTTTTATTGTTGTTTATCATGATTTCTTTATTTTCACTTCATTATTTAAGACTTTGGATTTTTTTTGCTAAATTGGGTCATTCAAGCATTTGTTGTCATAGTATCAAGAAAGGAAAAAAAAATTTAAATGTGTTTCTACCTCATATCTTCGATTCCAAGTGGAAGCACAATTATCATAATTTGATAAACATCTTATTCAAAATTTGAATGATCTAATACACAATCAACTAAACTTCAGTAAGAGAAAAATGTATGTTAGTTGCTTTGGATTGCAATTCTTTTAGATTATTAGGATGAATGGTGACACACATCAAAATTCAAAACTTAGGTAATTTTTTTTTTAGTTTCTTTTATTTACAATCATTTTAGAACAATAGGCTGAATGTTGTCACGTCTTATTGTTATGATATTTATATTCTTTTGCGCTAAAGATCAGCAAAAAATGTGTATTAAAATATAGGAATAATTACAAGATCAGAAGTCCCCAAAAGGGAAAATCCATAGAAAACCCAAAACAAATCCTCTTCGGTAGGTAACCTTAGAGGAGCAAAAGAGATTAGAGCTATTACTCTAGAACCACACCTTTGGCATGGCCATCAACAGGGTTCTAGAGAAATAGACTAATCCAAACTCGAAGTGATAGAATTCAGCCTTGAGCAAAGTGAAACCGACTTCTTTCCTGCAGGTCCCATTCAATCTCATAATGGACGAAAGTTGGAGAATCTACCCAACAATGAGACACCTGAATTGTTGCAATCCTTTTAGCCAATAGATCTGCCATTGTATTTGCCTCTCTATAGCTATGGGTTATTTGCCATGTTATAGCTAGAAGATAATTCACCACATCAAACCATTTTTGCTTGAACTCCCACGGGATCTTGCCATTCTTTATTGACATAATCACCGCTTCAGCATCTCCCTCAACCCAAAGAAGGTTGATATTTTTATCCCTAGTCATTTGGACTCCAAAGAAGAAAGCTGAGAACTCAACGAAGAAATTTGTCAAAATCCCCAAATAAATAGAGAAACTGCCTGTTGGAATGCCCTGAGAATTCTGAAAAATACCTGCAACACTTGAATGACTTGGATTTCCCATAGAACATCCATCTATGTTGAGTTTACTCCTCCGGCTTCCTCCATATTATTTCAATAATATGGCAGGACTTAGACTTCTGGAAGGTGGCACCGATCTGTCGAGCAAGTACCAGGTCTTGAAAGGATCGGATTTTGCAATGCATGCAGGTTGAAGCATCTTTGTGGTCCAATTTAATGAAGCGCATAACAGTACTAGAAAGATTTCAAAACGTCACTTATGCCGCTCCTGCCATATGTGATAAGCCACCAAAATGAACCCAGCCTGCCATACACTTGAAAGAGAGATAGCATTTGATTTTTCTTTCCACCAGACTAATAAATCCATAATCGAAGATTTATTCGGCCACACCATCTGGAACAAAGAAAGGAAGTCCCGCCATACCTTCAAAGAGAATGAGCACTCATGAAAAATATGACGTTGAATTTCAATAGCGTGCAGGCATAAACAACAATGAGAAACTATCGGAACAGCTCTTTGAGAAATCATCACGTCAGTTGGCAATTTAACATGCATCAAACGCCAACCAAATAAAGATTGTCATGGGTGTAAAAATTTTGCCCAAACCATGGCGTGCCATGAAATTTTGTTAGCGGCTGACTAATGCCTTCCCAAGCTGACTTCCCTATGAAATTTCCCATCTTGGATAGCGTCCAGACCCTCATAGCATCCACAGTTATTGATGGAAGTTTGATATTTGATGCGTCTGTAAAACTCTGTTTCGAGAAGGGAGAAGAAACTGCAGAAAAAAGTCATTGGGATTGCACAATAAATCTTGAAAGGCAGGTGTCAAATGATTTAAAGATTGAAGTAGGGAGACCTGAACGGACTGCAATAGATTCTTCGCCTAACCAGTTATCATGCTAAAAATCAAATCTTGGAACCATCGCCTATGATCTAAGATTCGTGCGCAGAAGCGAAAGCCCACATTTTCTTGATTCCTAACCAAATAGTTGATGAGGAATTGATGTGATTTTTTTATGTGGCCCTTGGAAGTGAATCTCACATAAAGAAATTTGCCCATCCTAGAGGAGTCTGATTTGATCAGCCAACAAAGCTTACAAAGTAAGGCCTTACAAAGGAGTCTATTATGATATTTATATGTTACCTAATAAATTCTTAAAATTTTCCATCAATAAATAATTTTTAGATTCGTTTTTACTTAAGCTAATGCATTATATAAATTAAGATGAGTACAAAATAATTTATTTAATTGAGTAATTCAATAAGAAAACTAAAAGATATCATAGATTGCTTAGATACCCTTGAATTTCTTGGTGTTTGTAAGGTAATTGGGCAAAAACCTATTGCAAACAAAAGGAATTCAGAAGTATAAAGGGGGAAAAATAAAATAGAACAATGAAATTACTCGTTTGAAGTGAAAAAGAAGCCTTACTATAGTTCGTAAGCTACCCTATTATATTTTGTTATAAAATATTATCTTTTTTCCAAATTCTTATATTGGAAATTGGTACCCCTAGCACTACTGTGCTTTCCTATTGAATTAAAAATAAGTTACAATAGCTACAATTCTTTTTTGAATGTCCAAAGTTTTAGAAGTCTAGGCCAAGAAATTAAAAGAATTTGGTGAGGAGTCGTCGAGGGGCACATACAGACCTATCTTCAAACATGGAAAGAGCCCCTTGAATTTTTATATATATTTTTTTGTTGCAGGGGGAGGGAGAGGAGGTGGGCTCTTGGGTAATTTGGTCACACCGATTTTTGGATGGGTAGTATTATCCTTGGTAATCTCTATACTTTCTTTTTTTTTCCTTTTTGAAGTTGCAGAGGGGATAATGGGGGGAAAAGGGTGATAAATGGTACGTTGAGGAACAAGAGGTTCGAGATTGAGAACTCTTGGGACCCTGAGCTCTGCTGTGGCATGCTCCACCCAACTACACTAGCAGTTGTCGTCTTGGTAATCTCTAGTCTAAGGTCCCATCTCTTCCATATTGGCCCAATATGCATTTGATGTTTACTTTGTATTTGTTACCATTTAATGTTTTATTTTTTATATACAAATCATATCCCCAAAAAAAAATTGCACTGACTAAAAGGACCAGAATTTCAAGCAAAGCAGCCCCATCTGCAAAGTTTTTCAGGCACATCCTAGTTTTGCTACATGGCATGTCAGAAAGACTATCTTTGTGAACAAGTGGACCTATGATCCCCCAATCCTATTTGAAACTTTATTTTAACACATGATGAAATTTATCTTCTGATGTGGGTAGTATGCAAACACTAGTGTCAAAATCCACTATTAATACTCATTAGTAATGGAGGATTGTTGGGCACAAGTTTCCTTCAAAGTCATGGAGAGCAACTTCTCTGCATGAGCCACTCTTTTTTTGCCACGTGCCCTATTGGATGGGACCCAAATTTTGTGGTGGGGTGGACACCCTAAGGTCCCTTATTCACATGTGAAGTTTCAGCCTCACGGAGTTAGCCCAGTAAAAAAATGAAGCATCAACAGATTTGTTTCTTAGGTAAACAAACATCAAAAGATTAATGATTAAAAACACAGCACATGGATTACTGAGATAACTGAATCTGAGCTTTGGAATTGACATCTGATAAATTCAGACCATGCTCTATCATATCCATCATTTAAAATATATTGTCGAAACTTGTATCTAATCTAAAACATTTTTGTTGTCCTCCTCATACATTTTCACCAAGCTTCTTTCTTTATTCCCTCGCAGAGCTTGCTTACAGTATGGTTTTAACTGAGAAGTGTGATGTATATAGTTTTGGAGTAGTGGCATTAGAAACAATCTTGGGAAGGCATCCAGAGGAGCTCATTTTATCTTTAACATCATCAGTTGGTCAAAAGATGCTATTAAGGGACATGTTAGATCCAAGACTCATCTTTCCATCACATCAAAATGTTGCGAAGGAGGTGGTTTCTGTTGTGAGAATAGCACTTGCATGTTTACACAGTCACCCACAATCCCGCCCCACTATGCGTCAAGTATCAGAAGAGTTACTTGTTCTTCGAACATCATTTGTGGAGCATTTTCATAAAATTACTCTAGGTGACCTAAATGATATTGAAGTACAATAATTGTGATCGATGATTCATTTGACCAACAAGGGATTGAGGCGATTCGTTTGAGACTGCACTCAAAATTAAGCAATAGTTATCAAGGTCAGCCTTTTCTTATTTGCACGGTTTTTTTTCTGATTTCCAAAACTATATCACCCTTTTGGGCTTTTGATGAGGATGTCATGGCTGAAGTACTCACTGTAGACCATGAATCTTTATTTCTTTGGAGGTGATTTTTTTTTTTAAGAAAATGATTTCTCTATTTTAATAAATATGCTTAGAATTGGTGGTTACCTAATTTTTATCTGACTAAATGAGGTTTTTCTTATGTCAATTTAAGTCATCCTGATCCCTTTCTTATTTTGGAACAGGGAAGTGGTATTTTAATTTGAATAAAGCCACAAAGGCTGCCCTTTTGTTTCAGCCTTATGCTGTATTGACAATTGACTCCAAGGGGTTCTCTTTTCGCCTCCTTAGACAATTTCATGGTAACATTCGACCACTTTTCTTCTGTAGTCACATAGAGACTCAAATTTGGTCGTATTAGATATTTTTGTAAAATGAGGGAATGTTATGATATTTGATTATCATGTTCCTTATCTTATGCTCTAGTTATCGAGTCTATCAGGGTTATCTGATGCATCATTTCATGGATACAGAGGGAATATGAAGAATTCAAGGTTCGGACAAATGAGTTTGTTTTCATGGCACAAAAGGTTCTCGCAGGATGGAACACCATGGTTAGGAAACAATCTACGGGATCATCCAGGAATGAACTAGGTATGGTGTTATTTAAAAAAAAAAAAAAAGTATGATCTAAGTAGAATTAATTGTATGAGATCTATTAAGATTAAGCCATTCTCATTGGTTGTTTATGTGTTAAAATACTATAATTTAATCTAGAAGGTGTTCTTCATGAGAATGTTGTCTAGCTTAGTATCCTTTTGTTCATGAACTAGGGAAAACCCCAATATGTAGAAAATTTGATAAATAGGTTGAATGTTGCCACATCTTATTGTTATGATATTTATATGTTACCTAATAAATTCTTAAATTTTTCATCAAGAAATAGTTTTTAGATTCTATTTTACTTAAGCTAGTGAATTATATAAATTAAGATGAGTACAAAATAATTTATTTAATTGAGTAATTCAATAAGAAAACTGAAGGATATCATAGATTGCTTATATACCCTTTAATTTTCTTGGTGTTCATAAAGAAATTGGGCAAAAACCTAATGTAAACAAAAGGATTTCAGACGTATAATGGGGGGAAAATAAAATAGAACAATGAAATTACTCATTTGAAGTAAAAAAGAATCTTTGCTATAGTTCGTAAGTTGCCCTATTATATTTTGTAATAAATTATTATCTTTTTCCAAATTTTTATACAGAAAATAGGTATCCCTACCACTACTGTGATTTCCTATTGAATTAAAAATAAGTTATAATAGCTACAATTATTTTTAGAATGCCCAAAGTTTTAGAACTCTAAGCCAAGAAATTAAAATGATTTGGCAAGGGGGAGTCAAGGGCCATATACATAACTATCCTCAAAGATGGAAAGGGCCCTTTAATTCATGTTGTTTTTTTTATTTTTTATTTTTTTGGGGGGGAGGGGTGGGGAAGGGAGGTTGGCTTGCGGGTAATTTGATCACACCGATTGTTGGATGGGTAGTATTATCCTTGGTAATTAATCTCTATACTTCCATTTTTTTTTTCTTTTTGAAGGTACAGAGGGGATAAGGAGGGACAAAGGGGGATAAAGGTGAGTACGTTGAGGAGCAAGAGGCTTGAGATTTAGAACTCTTGGGACCTTGGACTCTACTGCACCATGCTCCACCCAACTGCACTAGTGGGTCTCCTGTTGGTAATCTCTAGTCTAAGGTCCCATCTCTTCCATATTGTCCCAATATGTATTTAATGTTTACTTTGTATTTGTTACCATTAAACCAAGTTTGCCAAAATTGATATCTCATTTTTCTATGTTTTATATTTGATTGGGAAAGACATATGGGATGAAGTTACCATTTAATGTTTTATATTTTGATATAGAAATCATATCACACCCCCCCCCCCCCCCCAAAAAAAAAAAAATAGCATTGATTAAATGGACCAGAATTTCTAGCTAAGCAGTCCCATCTATAGAGTTTTTCAGGCATGCCCTACTTTTGCCACATGGCATGTCAAGAGAGCACATGGATTATTGAGATAACTGAATTTGAGCTTTAAAATTGGCATCTGATATAGACCATGTTCTACCATATCCATCATTTAAAATACATTGTAGAAACTTATTTATATTCCAGAACTTTTTTGTTGTCCTCCTCACACATTTTCACTATGCCCCTTTCTTTATTCCCTCGCAGAGCTTGCTTACACTATGGTTTTAACTAAGAAGTGTGATGTATATAGTTTTGGAGTAGTGGCATTGGAAACAATCTTGGGAACACATCCAGAGGAGCTCATCTGATCTTTAACATCACTAGTTGGTCAAAAGATGTTAATAAGGGACGTGTTAGATCCAAGACTCACGTTGTTGGTCAAACAACGGTCCAGGGATCAAACCATGATTCCCTAGAGAGACCAAGATATTTATCCTCAGGGTTTTGCACTCCCTGGGTTAGCCCATGGTGTCCCATGGGTGCCCCATTTAATTTTTAGGGCTTCCCATGGTCGCCCATGGGAACCCTGGTGCATCCCTGTTAGGGTTTTTCCTTCCCTCATGTGTCCCATAAAATTTATTATCACAGTAGGGAGGAAGAAACTCATCCCTAGTCCATCACATGGCAAGGGGGATCCATCCCTAACTCGAATGCGCAGCGGAAAAGGTCGATTCGAGTTTCTTTCGCATCCTATAAATATTAATAATCAATAAACTGAAGGAATTAATAAAGAACTGCTAACCTGGTGAGCCTCAAGTGTTGCTCCTCCAATAGACAGTGGTTCTTCCTCCAGTGAGCGCTCCAAGCAAACAGATCTGAACCTCCAATGGTGCTACCAAGGTTCTACACGCCAATCTCAGATGCCCTCAAACTCCTCAGCACAAATCTAGGGTTTCACAAACCCTAACTCTCAAACACAGGTGAGAGAAGCAAGAAGAAGAAGAGAGATCACAAGAGGGAGAGAGAGAAACCAAAAACGCAGGAGAGAGAGTGTCTGCTCCAAAAACGTGGAGAACTTCCCTCTTCTACGTTTTATGGTCCCCTATTTATAATAATAGGGTTTAATTAAATCCTAGATAGATTTAATAGAGCCCTAGTGAGAGTCTGACTCTCTCTCTCTCAGTCTGGCAGTTCTGTTTAAACTCAAAGTGCTACACAGGTGAAGAAGCAGAATCTAATAGGGAAAATATTAATTAGATTCTTTATTTAATTATTAATGGATAATTACAATTAGCACCAAATCTATTAATTAAATAAAGAGCCAATTAAATTAGCAAATTCCAAATAACTCCCTATATGATAACAATTTATCATATACAACCCCCCACTAATCAACACCATCATTATGGAATCTAGGGCATGTACACATGTACTGCCAAACCCCAATCCATAGTACATGTCCATATAAGAGCGTCTGTGCATCCAATCGGGTCACGTAAAACTCGATAAAACACTTTATTTCAAATAACTATAAATAATGCATCATTTTATGTAAAATAAATTTTGCAAAATCATTTTCAAAACGGTACTAGATCCAGATTCTGATCCGACCATGCACAGACAGTCTCTATCTTGGTGTTCCCCAATCGGGCAGTGGTGACCGTGTTGGGTAACTTCTTTACTCATAAAGTGTTCACGCATTCCCAGAACACCGGCTTTGAGTCGCTTGAGTCTCAGTCATTGATGAACCAAAGAATGCGATCACACTTTGCAGTGACAGGGTTCCCTCAGGTACAGGGTGTCGATGACACATGTCTATCCCTTCCTAAATCTGGCAGTAATACATGAGGGAATCGACAAAGTAGATTCTTCGCCAATGCACACATCAAACATGTGAGCACTCGCATTCGTACCCTGACATCATATGTCTAGGCATACCCAATGCGACGACTATATGATAAGGGTGCCCAACCCAAACCCTAGTCGTGACTACCATTTTAAGTATAACTTACGGACACATAATGCTCAAAAAGTTTATATCGCATGTGACAATATTAAACTAAAATGTATAAATGTTCAATACAAAGGTGAACCGGGTTGAACCGGACCGAACCGGGTTTGATGGACACACACTTGTCCAACAATCTCCCACTTGTACATCAAAGCCAATTCCCCATACATTTTAAACCCATGCCCTCCATGTGTTTCTCAAACACTCCTGGTGACAAACACTTTGTCATGGCATCAGACACATTTTCAGTTGTGTCCACTTTGGAGATACTCACGTCACCCTGCTGGATAATCTCTCTGATGAGGTGATACTTCCACTGCACGTGCTTGTTCCTTTGATGAGCCCTAGGCTCTTTAACTTGTGCAATGGCCCCTCTGTTGTCACATAACAGGGGAATAGGGCCCTTGACAAGATCAGGGACTACCTCCTAATCTGATAGGAATTTCCTCAGCCAAACACCTTCTTTTGCTGTATCACAAGCTGCAAGGTATTCTGCTTCGATAGTAGAATCGGCTGTAGACTTTTGTTTCGCACTCCGCCACACAATGGTACCTCCACCCATTAGATATACCATCCCGGACATGGATTTTCTGTCATCCTTGTCAGTTTGGAAATCCGAATCTGTGTATCCCAATACTGACAACTGATCAGATCCAAAAACCATGAAATATTCCTTAGTCCTTCTCAAGTACTTGAGGATATTCTTGACACGTCCAGGGTTAGAATGATAATGACTTACCATACCTACTGCATAGCAAATGTCCGGCCTCGTACACAACATAGCGTACATAAGACTCCCTACTGCTGAGGCATAGGGAATCCTCTTCATCTCTTCAATGTCTGTCTAAGACTGAGGACATTGAGATCTGGAAAGACTGACTCCATGTCTGAAGGGAACACTTCCCCTCTTGGAGTTCTCCATACTAAATCTGGCCAGGACTTTGTCTATATAGGTAGCTTGTGACAAGCCTAGCATCCTTTTCTGGCGATCACTTACGAGTTTGATCCCATGGATATAGCTAGCTTCACCAAGGTCTTTCATCAAAAACGTTGTGGATAACCACTGTTTTACTGATGAAAGGAATCCTACATCGTTACCAATCAGCAATATGTCATCTACGTATAAAACAAGAAAACATACTGCCCTCCCACTGATCTTCTTGTAAACGCATGGTTCATCCATGTTTTTTATCAAAACCAAACGATTTGATTGATTTATCAAACCTGATGTTCCAGCTCCTGGAAGCCTGCTTCAGCCCATAAATGGACCTCTGTAATTTGCACACCTTTCTTTCTTCCTCCAAGGAAGAGAACCCCTCTGACTGTTCCATGTAGATTTCCTCTTGAAGGAACCCATTTAGAAATGCAGTCTGCACCTCCATCTGCCAGATCTCATAATCAAAGTGTGCTGCGATAGCCAATAAAATCCTGATGGATTTCATCATCGCTACTGGTGAAAAGGTTTCCTCATAGTCTATACCCTCTTTCTGGGTATAGCCCTTTGCCACCAGTCTCGCTTTGAATCTTTCGACCTTTCCATATGCACCCTTCTTCCTCTTGAAGATCCATTTGCATCCAATTGGCTTGACGCCAAGTGGTGGATCGACTAGAGTCCAGACCTTGTTGGAATGCATCGAATCAATTTCAGAGCGCATTGCCTCCAGCCACCTAGTGGCATCAACATCCTTTAGAGCCTCAAAGTATATCATTGGATCATCATCCGATTCAACCAATACCATGTGGAACTCTTCCACAGTTTCCTCTTCGGTTAAAAGAGTTAGCCTGGTGGGTGGTCTAATAGTCCTCCCACTGCGTCCAGGTTCCTCAGGTGTTGGTATTTCAGTGGGTATGTCAATTGGTCTCACTTCTGGAAGTGACATTTCTGAGCCATCTGATAGCTCTTTTATGACTACTGGTTCGGACCTCTGGGTCATCATTTCTTCCTCCAGAAATGTGACGTGTTTACTTACAATGACCTTTTGGTCAACTCGGTCATAGAAATAATAGCCTATCGTGCCTTTGGGGTAGCCTAAGAAATAGCATCTTGAAGTCCTGGATTCCAACTTGTCTGTCTGTTGCTTTCGCACATGTGCTATGTAACCCCATACCCTAAGGTGTTGAATACTAGGTTTTCGCCCTTTCCACAACTCAAAGGGTGTCTTGGCTACAGACTTAGATGGAACCCTATTCAAGATATTTATCGCCGTCTCTAAAGCGTACCCCCAGAAAGAAAGAGGCAGCTCACTAGCAGTGAGCATCGTCCTAACCATATCTAATAGGGTCCGATTGCGTCGTTCGAATACACCATTTTGTTGTGGTGTGCATGGATTAGTTAGTTGACTAACTATCCCTTGGGATATGAGATGTTCTTTGAACTCATCCGATAGATACTCCCCTCCACGATCTGATCGTAAGGACTTGACACGTTTATCGAGCTATCTTTCGACCTCGGCTTAGAATTCTTTGAATTTATCAAAGGCTTTCGATTTCCTACGCATCAAGTATATATAACCATATCTAGAGTAATCATCGGTGAACGTGATAAAGTACTCATACCCATATCTTGCTTGTATGTTTATGGGTCCACACATGTCAGTGTGTATCAACTCCAACAGATCTGTGGCTCTAGCACCTTTATTGCTAAAGGGTTTCTTGATCATTTTGCCCTGAAGGCATGACTCACAGGTGGGGAATGGTTCCACCCTCAGACTCTCTAAGGGTCCATCCCTCACCAATCTACTGATTCGGTCCACATTAATGTGACCCAATCTTAGATGCCACAGATATGTTGAGTTCACTGGAGCTGCTTTCCGTTTCAAATCAACATTTGAAACAACATTCGTTCTAATAGGGCAATCTAAAAAATACAAACCACTTTGCATATATCCGGATGCCACAAAGGAATTATTAAAATGAATAATCAATTTAGAATTAAAGGAAAAACTATATCCGTCCAAAACAAGTTTTGAAACTAAAATTATCTTCCTCTTGAAAGAGGGTACATAATAGCAATCCTTTAAAACTAAACTAGCAGAACTAAAATTTAAAATAAAAGTTCCCACAGCCAACGCCATGGTCTCAGCTCCAGTGCCCATCCGAAGACGCACTTTATTTCTTTCCAGGTTCCTTGTCTCCTTGAACCCCTGCAAATCATTGCAAATGTGAACAGTGGATCCACTATCCACCAACCAAGAATTGGTCGATTCAAAAGACAAATTAGACTCAGAAAGAACGTGAACATCACATGTACCTTCTTTAGCAGCCTCTGTTTCATCCGGCTTCTTGTCTTTCAAAGTTGCCAGGTAAGCACGACAGTTTCTTTTCCAGTGACCCTCCTTCTTGCAATAGAAGCATTTGCCTTTGGCTTTATTGCCAGACTTCCCCCCCTTGGCTTTCAGGGTCTTGCCCTTACTTTCCTTTTTCTTCTTCTTCCCATTTGAAGAAGGCTTTGTCGCAGTTGCATTGACCTCAGCCTTGTCCTTTTTCAAGGACGCTTCAGCTTCTACCAGTGCATTAGTGAGCTCGGTGAGCTCCATCTCCTTCTCGGACATCTTGTAGGACATCCTAAAAGGTGCGTAGGCAGAAGTGAGTGACGCTATGATCACATCAGTCTTGTATCGCAGGCTGAAATCAGTCCCCATGGATTCCAGTTTTTCAAACAGATTGATTATTTTCATTACATGATCCATCACTAGAGTCACCTGGGACATCTTGGAGTTATGGATTTGACTCACCGCATCAGAATGTGCGTGTGTCAACTGCCTGTTGAACAATTCAGCAAGCTTATCCATTTTACCCCCAGCAGTGCGTATATCCTAGGATATAGAGTGATGCCTTGGAATCCCTCATGAGGAACTCTTGCATCTCTTCATTTGCCTCAAAATCGTTCGGGTTGGGTTAAGGAAGAACTTGTTCATCTAGAACTGTGTAAAGTCCTTCAGCAGTCAGGAGCAACTTAATGCTCTGGTACCAATCGACATAGTTTGTACCATTAAGTTTGTATTCGCTAATGAATGTTAACAGATTAGAATTAACGACAGCCATCGTATATTAATCTACACATACACAAGTAAATAACCGCATGCTAATTAATGACCATTGAAAATAATAAATTGAGCACACACATCAATGGTCTTTCATGATTTAGATTTCCCTCATAACCCAAAAGATGAATTGGATACCTACAACCCTTGCATGCATAACTTACCCTGTCGGGAGTTATTATACACACTGTGGTAGTGTGGACTAAGCTGTCCGCCTCATGGGCTTCCAATATTTTCGACCACCTGGGTGCCAAGTCCAGATCCTGTCGGCTGACACACACCCAAGTCATGTACTTACCTATCGCATTAGTTAGAATCATGAAATCATGAAAGATGGCCTACTGTCGTAGTGCTCTCTCACTATCCATACCCTAACGTATCTCGATAAAGGTAAATATAGATAAATGTGACAGTGGTCCTGGCAATGTCCTGTCGGCGTATGCGGGGCATATCACACAATCTCTATATTTATCTTTAATAAGAGGCCATGGACATGTCTACCGATTAAGACTAGTCCATATCATACATGTATTATGATTAAAGAGGGATTAATCAACTCTCACATACATATCATGGATGGAATAAAATAACATAATTAATCAACATTAATTAAGAGTGATTATGGGATGGCGGCATTTTTATCAAAAGCAATTAAAGAACCCTCCCAATAAAAATAAAACTAATAACTATGGGTGCATTTATCATGCCATGGATGCCACACCTCGATCATCTCCTCTGCCCAATCACGTCTTCAAAGTAGGTGACTTGCGTCTCCATAAGCTTTGAGCACCACATGTGGATTACCATAAACATGCCCTGGGAGTCCTAACTCTAAAATTACAATGGAAACCTAGGAAAAATTTTATACACTTTCCTTTCCATAATAATAAAGAAACCCCGAAAGGAGAAACCAACCCACCATTTGGGCTGCCCATGGGATGGAGTACATTTGTTTATAAAAAAGATAGGGGGAGAGAGAGAAAGAGAGAGAAGCATCACATCCACCCATAACCCCATGTATCACATACATAAACAATCCACCCATTTATTAGAATGTCATTCCCATAATCACATCATAATATAATTTCATGCATGGCATTAAAGCAAGTAAACAAAAATTATAACATGGATTCCTTCAATTATTGAACCACCACATCACATGTGATGACATGTATCCAAGCCCATGAATTAAAATCACAATTTTAATCGCAAGTGGGTAAAGAGGGAATCTCTTCACCCATCATCATCCTCCAAAAACAAAACAAAATAATGAAATTATGTTTTGAAAAATAATTCCTTTTTTTTTTTTTTTTTTAGTTAAACTGGAGGGAAAACAAGGGGGGTGCATGCAGCCCACTTGCGCAGGCTGCAGGCACTCCCTGCGCAGCCCGCAAGCCCAAGGCCCACGGGCAGCAGCCCATGGCCAAGCCCGCAGGCCTGCTGCCCATAGGCTTGCTGCCCACGGACAGCAGCCTGTAAGCTGCAGCCCGTAGGCTTGCTGCCCGCAGGCAGCAACCCGCAAAGGGAATGCGCACATAGGCAGGCAATAGGGGGAGGGTGTGCGCAGAGGCTTGGTAGCGTGCACTCCCCCCCCCCCCCACATATAAACATGATTAAAAAATTTTAAATTAATAAAATTAGTAATCACTTCTTAATTGGATACATGCTTTAATAATTGGAATAAATAAAACAAACCAAATCCATCATCACATGGGTAGGTTGTTACACTAACAACCTTGTAACTACCCATGTGCACATGGGAAGGTTGTTTCAACAACCATATTCTAACCATCCATGTGCAAACTTGCATCCCACTCATGATAATCATATTAACCATTAATTATTCAATATTCATGGGTGGAAAAGGTGGCTCTGATACCACACTGTTGATCAAACAATGGTCCAGGGATCAAACCATGATTCCCTAGGGAGACCAAGATATTTATCCTCAGGGTTTTGCACGCCCTAGGTTAGCCCATGGTGTCCCATGGATGCCCCATTTAATTTTTAGGGCTTCCCATGGTCACCCATGGGAACCTTGGTGCATCCCTGTTAAGGTTTCTCCTTCCCTCATGTGTCCCATAAAATTTATTATCACAGTAGGGAGGAAGAAACTCATCCCTAGTCCATCACATGGTAAGGGGGATCCATCCCTAACTCGAATGCGCAGCGAAAAAGGTCGATTCGAGTTTCTTTCGCATCCCATAAATATTAATAATCAATAAACTAAAAGAATTAATAAAGAACTGCTAACCTAGTGAGCCTCAAGTGTTGCTCCTCCAATAGACAGTGGATCTTCCTCCAATGAGCGCTCCAAGCAAACAGATCTGAACCTCCAATGGTACTACCAAGGTTCTACACGCCAATCTCAGATGCCCTCAAACTCCTCAGCACAGATCTAGGGTTTCACAAACCCTAACTCTCAAACACAGGTGAGAGAAGCAAGAAGAAGAAGAGTGACACAAGAGGGAGAGAGAGAAACCAAAAACGTAGGAGAGAGAGTGTCTGCTCCAAAAATGTGGAGAGCTTCCCTCTTCTGTGTTTTATGGTCCCCTATTTATAATAATAGGGCTTAATTAAATCCTAGATAGATTTAATAGAGCCCTAGTGAGAGTCTGACTCTCTCTCTCTCAGTCTGGCAGTTCTGTTTAAACTCAAAGTGCTACACAGGTGAAGAAGCAGAATCTAATAGGGAAAGTATTAATTAGATTCTTTATTTAAATATTAATGGATAATTATAATTGGCACCAAATCCATTAATTAAATAAAGAGCCAATTAAATTAGCAAATTCCAAATAACTCCCTATATGATAACAATTTATCATATACAACCCCCCCCACTAATCAACACCAGCATTATGGAATCTAGGGCAAGTACACATGTACTGCCAAACCCCAATCCATAGTACATGTCCATATAAGAGCGTCTGTGCATCCGATCGGGTCCCGCAAAACTCGATAAAACACTTTATTTCAAATAACTATAAATAATGTATCATTTTATGTAAAATAAATTTTGCAAAACCATTTCCAAAACGGTACTGGATCCAGATTCTGATCCGACCATGCATAGATAGTCTCTATCTTGGTGTTTCCCAATCGGGCGGTGGTGACCGTGTTGGATAACTTCTTCACTCACAAAGTGTTCATGCATTCCCAGAACACCGGCTTTGACTCGCTTGAGTCTCAGTCATTGATGAACCAAAGAATGCGATCACACTTTGCAGTGACAGGGTTCCCTCAGGTACAGGGTGTCGGTGACACATGTCTATCCCTTCCTATATCTGGCAGTAATACATGAGGGAATCGACAAAGTAGATTCTTCGCCAATGCACACATCAAACATGTGAGCACTCACATTCGTACCCTGACATCACATGTCTAGGCATACCCAATGCGACGACCATATGATAAGGGTGCCCAGCCCAAACCCTAGTCGTGACTACCATTTTAAGTATAACTTATGGACACATAATGCTCAAAAAGTTTATATCGCATGTGACAATATTAAACTAAAATGTATAAATGTTCAATACAAAGATGAACCGGGTTGAACCGGACCGAACCGGATTTGATGGACACACACTTGTCCAACACACGTTTCCATCACATCAAAAGGTTGCAAAGGAGGTGGCTTCTATTGTGAGAATAGCACTTGCATGTTTACACAATCACCCACAATCCCGCCCAACTATACATCAAGTATCAGAAGAGCTACTTGTTCTTCGAGCATCACTTGTGGAACATTTTCATAAAATTACTCTAGGTGACCTAAATGATATTGAAGTACAATAATTGTGATCGACGATTCATTGACCAACAAGAGACTGAGGCGATTCGTTTGAGATTGCTCTCAAAATTAAGCAATAGTTATCAAGGTTAGCCTTTTCATTTATGATTTCCAAAACTATATCAGCCTTTTGGGCTTTTGATAGGGATGTCATGGCTAAAGTCCTCATTGTAGACCATGGATCTTTATTTCTTTGGAGGTGATTTTTTTAAGAAAATGGTTTATCTATTTTAATATGTATGCTTAGCAGTGGTGGTTATCTAATTTTAATCTTACTAAATGAGGTTAATCTGATGTCAATTGAAGTCATCCTGATCCTTTTCTTATTTTGGAACAGGGAAGTGGTGTTTAATTTGAAGAAAGCCACAAAGGCTGACATTTTGGTTCGGCCTCATTTTGTATTGACAATTGCCTCCAAGGGTTCTCTTTTAGCCTCCTTAGACAATTTCATGGTAACATTCTACTACTTTTCTTCTATAGTCACATAGAGACTCAAAATTTTGGTCGTATTAGATATTGTTGTAAAATGAGGGAATATTACGATATTTGATTGTCATGTTCTCTATCTTATGCTCTAGTTATCAAGTCTATCAGGGTTATCTGATGCATCATTTTGTGGATATAGAGGGAATATGAAGAATTCAAGGTTCGAATAAATGAGTTGGTTTTCATGGCACAAAAATTTCTCATAGGATGGAACACCATGGTTAGGGAACAATGTACGGGATCATTCAGGAATGATCCAGGTAAGGTGTAATTTTTTTTTTTAAAATAGCATGATCTAGGTACAATTAATTGTATGAGATCTATTAAGATTAGGCCTTTCTAGGTGGTTGTTTATGTGTTAAAATACCATAGTTTAATCTAGAAGTTGTTCTTCATGTGCATGTTGTCTAGCTTAGTATCCTTTTATCATGTTTTTGGTTCATGGAGTGACGAAAACCCCAATATGTTGTAAATAGTGTTTGTTATATTAAACGAAATGAATTTCCATGTTTGGTTTATGTTTCTCGAGAAAAGCAACTGGGATTTGGTGTTCACAAAAAAGCCCAAATTTTTTTTTCTCCTTCAGTTTTCATCAATAAATCAAGATTTTATCCAATTCTCATTATAATATTTTTTTTCCCTAGTGGCGGTTTGTGTACTGCATAGGGGTCTGCACCAGATTCTTCATGGGCTCTTGGATCTGTAGAGATTTTCTTGGGTCTTCCGTTTGATTTAACATCTTCCATGTGTCGAGCTCTCAGCCCCAAACTACGTAGTGTACCTTACCATCTGTCTACCTTCTCACCGAGAAGTTCATCATCTCCAAGGTAATCTGAATTGCTTGCGCTTCAATATCTGTCTCCCCATAGAAGTTGACTATTTAAGGATTTGTGGCTTTCTATAAATATCTTTGAGAGTGCTGATGTCATTTATTTTATACAAAATAATACTTGTGGGACAAGAAAGAGTTAAACATAGGATACCTTCGTAATTTTATCAATTAGGAACTCCATTGGTTAATAGAGAGGTTCAAGTTGCCTCTTTTGGTAACAACTATGATTTTTGTTTGATGAACTGACTTTGATTTGTTTCCCTGCAGTGGTTTGCTCCAACTACCTATCCATGTTATATATTTTTTACTCAGAGAAGGCCAAGATGTTGAAACAGTAAATAACTTGTATTGGGTTTTGCTATAAATTTTTAGTGATAGTTCTTTCTCTGTAATTAATTTGAGAGAGGTGTGAGGACGAGCGACTATAACCCTTTCTGCATTGATAGTAAAACAGATCTCATCCCACCGTGGACGTAGGCAATCTTGCCGAACCACGTAAATCCTTGTGTTTGATTGTGTGATTGTTTGTTTACGATTCCATTCTTTTCTGTGTCATTTTAGGTGAACTTTTTTTTCTACAACATCTTGTCCTTCTAAAGAAGATATAAATTTTGTAATTTTCCATGGCTTTAATACTTAAGTTCAATAACTTTTAAACTTATGGAACTGGCAATAACCACATGCAACTTTTAGATTTGAGAAAAACTAACATCTAATGAAATTCTCTTATTCCTAATCTTGAAAAATGGAACGTTAAGACCATCCTACCAATTGAGTTCGTCTGCATGGAGCATCCAGCCATTGGGCTATACGTGCCGCACACATTCTTAGGCGTGAACCGAGATGTGTGCAACACAGCCCCACCCTTGGATGCCCCCTGGGCGTGCCCTGGGCATTGAGCTCCCTAGAGAGGAGCTGGATCTCCATCCTACACCCTTAGAAATTAATGGTTCCCAAATTGGGTGTGCACGTGAATGACTTGTGTGTAGGAGAGACTGTACCCAATTGGGGCTCCAGTCAATTTGGTTTGGTAGGCCTACTTGTAGGTGCAATGGGTTGAAAAAATCCGAACTCCATTCCCCTAGGGAGAAAGCATCGGACCACTAAATGGGGTCGGCTACATGGATCCTTGCCCTCCAATCAGTTCTATTCGAGGTCATAGTTGATAAGACCTAAACTATGCATGTCTTTCCTCATCACTTCTCCTAAGATCATTTTAGGGTTGCGCCTAGGTCTTTTAGTTCCTTCAATCTGAATCAAATCATTCTTTTGCACTAGAGCACCCAAAGGCCTTCATTTAACATGACCATGCCACCTTATCCATGTGGCAAAAGCTAATCAGATGCAGATGCAGATATAGCACTATCCGAGCCGAATCCGATCCGTTTACATCCCTAGTAGATGGTAAACCCAAAAAAAACAGAAAGTAGAAAAAAGATTGTAAAAAAAAAAAAAAAAATTAACGCAGAAAGAAGGAAACACTTTCACATCGCAGAGTCCCCCATTTTCCCTTTCCTAGTTCATGGTTTACAGTTCTCTGAAGCAGAACAGAAGACTTCAAAGCTTTGAAACTTTGAAGAGTTGGAACGTGTTTAGTAAGTGCAAGAGAAAGGTGGTGGTCACTGCCAACCGAACTGTGATGGTAGAGCCGTTCGTGAAGGATTTCTTGGGACGAGGTAAGGTGCTTGGAACTGAGATCAAGGTAAACCCCAAGACTGGGAGAGCCACTGGATTCGTGAAGAAGCCCGGAGTTTTGGTCGGAGACGATGATTTGCCTCATCTTGGGTTTGGGAGATCGCGAGTCTGACCACCCTTTCATGTCCCTTTGCAAGGTTCGTACTTTAGGATTTAATTCAATTTTAATGGCGAAAATAATGTGTCCATTCTGTTTCGTTTTCTAGTTTCTGCTACATCCACCAGGTTGGAAAATGAAACAGAGAAGGGATAATTCTGAATTCTGGTCCCTCTATGACCAATTAAAATGTAGAAGTAGTGATTGTAATAATGTCATTCACCTAACAAACGTACATTTTGATCCGTGAAGGAGAAATTTTTATTTTTGGTCTTCTTATGGGTTTGCTTCAATGTAATGATTTAATTTCTTAGAAAGGAAATTCATGTTAGAATAGTTTGATTCAAATAGGTACAAAATCATAAACGCGAGGATCTCCATAGTGTGTTTAAGAACACAATCAAATAAATAATAGAGAATCAGAGATAAAACCACTAATCCTGTTTCGAATCTATAGTGATGATAATCGCAATGGAAAATAAAGACCAAAGATCTAGGTGTTTCCTCTTTATTCTCAAAGATAAAAATCAGACGATGATGATAGTGAAAATTTGATTAATAGGAAAGATACATGGTCAACCATGACCCATCAGCGAAACCGTTCCTGCTCAGGTTTAGTGTGCTCTTTGTAGAGCTAAGTGATCGGATAGTGCCGGTGGCGATGAAGACGGAATAGAGTATATTCTATGGGACGGTGGTGCGGGGGATGAAGTTCTGGGACGCTTACTTCTCCTTCGTGAACGGTGAACCCAAGGCCCGTCTATGAGGTCAAGTTCATGTACAAGCTTCCCCAGGAGATGAAAGGAAGGCAAACAACCAACGAAGAACTCACATCGGTCATTATCCTGAAAATACTGAGATAAGAGAAGAGACAAGCACCCAAAAAAATGCCATTGTTGCAGATAAATAAGAAGGAAAGTAGATCTGGTGTAACCTCTGTAGCTCTCCAACGATGGGAAGAAAGGAAGAAGATGAACCGAGAGAGGGAAGCTTGCCATTTGAAAGTGTTTCCTTCTTTCTTTCTGCGTTTTATTTTATTTTTCTACTTCCTTCGTTTTTGGGTTTGCCATCTACTCGGTTTGAGAGGATCTGATTGCCAAAACGGGCAGAGTTTCATGAAATGGTGCAAACCATTCTTGGCCATTAGATCATCTTGTGCCACTTGTTGCACAATGAAGGTAGCATTGCCAGGTACTGCCAGATTAAAAATTGGAGAGAATTTTTATCCCAGTCCAATACTGATTTCCCTTAGTTGGGCCAAGGGCTGCCCCGATCTTGACTCAGAGCCTGAAAAATCCAACTCTGACTTGTTCTCAGGACTGAGCTAGGCTGACCTTGAATGGCCCTGATCATGGGGAGGTGAGAAGGGGCTGGGCCAGGCCGGGGAGAAGAAGAAGAAAGAAGAAGAAGAAGGAAGAAGAAAAAAAAGACAGGGTCGGGCTGGGACGGACCGAACTCAACCTAAAGCGTCAACCCTGGGCCAAACCCAACCCTAACTCAGGGCAAAAAAATCTCGGGCCTTACCCACCCCTCAAGGGCCGGATATCTCCGCCCAGACCCTATTCAAGCTCAGGGCGAGTCATGGTGGGCTCGGCCGACAGGTCTAAACTTGCACCCCTACTTACATCTCTTTGAGGTTTGTCTTCGCAGTTGGTTTCAAAAAACCAATTATGCTCTGTACTCAGTTCACTTGCTTTGGCTTGGCCATTTGTTTAGTCTTCAATCATGCTAACTTGATAACTTTGATTAGGAATCTTTGGTGTACAAAGTTCCAAACTGAACGTTTTTGTTTGCCTTATTCTCATGTCACTTCCCCTTTTTTCATGAAACGAGCTGCATTCTACTTCTACTTTGCCATATATGTCATGTCAGCCTAGGAGATTTCATCCATTCTCCTTCTAGTAATCTATTGATTTAGGTGAGAAATATGATCCATGTATTTTTAGTAGAGGAAATTGCTAACCTTAACTCTCTTGCACTCTGTTTGTGTGGCCTGGTTACAAAACTAGAAAGAATGACTTTGGACAAAAGAGAAGGTGAGGGTGGGGAAGACGTTCTGAAAGATATTATATTATGAGTGTAGTTACTTACTCAGCCTAATCTGAGAAAACCCACTTTTATCACTATTAGTTAATATTTAAATCTAGGATAAGTTGCTCTGTTTGATACCATTAAACCTGACAGGATTACCCAAGTAAGCCATTTAACAGCATCTCAGTGTTTAGTCTTCTGGTGGCATTTCTTCCAAGTAGACATTTACCATAAAATACAGTAACTTTGGTTGAGTAAATCCAATTAGGTTCTCATTTTTTCCACTCATCTTGGATTTCTAACTGCAGAGAGAAGTGCCATTAGATCAATTTGTAGTTGCTATTGTTCCTAAAAAATGTTTACAAGTGGAGCAAATTGATTATATTATAGTTGGAACAATGTGTTCAAGCTTGTTATTATCTAGTAATTGCTTACAAGGGGGTTGTCACCCACCAGACCTCCAATCTCCTGTAGCAGGGGCTGGTGGACACATGAAAACTGTGGACTTCACCTAGACTCCCTGAATCTGAAGTACTTGTAAGACTACCCAATAAAACTTTTACCCACTCATGTATTGCGTGGGGGCTTTTGCTTATGTCCACCACACCATATCATAAGAAATTCAACTTAGAATATCTTAAGTTTTTTTTTTATTTAAACATTATTAATTTGGCCAAAGATGCCATTAGAAAGTCTCATCAGAAATGAGAATGTACTTTACTTAGAACAAAACAATCTATCAGGCAGCATTAGGCTGAAATCTGTAAAACAGAGAAAAAAAATAATCCATTTGAAGCTTAGGGAAAGCAACCCCAACTTCCAGGCTGCCTTCTCCATCTTTGCAGTCATAAAGTGAGAAGTCTCCCACCAACTCTGAGTGATTCATACTTCTTTGGCCTTCCCCACCCAAAATCTGTATCATATATTCTATACTTAGGAGATCCTGCAACTGCAAAAGGCTCCTTAGTTACTGCTGCACTCATCTCAGACATCAAGTACTCTGCTCCTTTCAGTACTCCATCATCCAATCGCTTCTTTATTGCCTTTGTGATCGCTTCTGCTGCTATGCTGATCCCATCTTCTCCCATTAAGTCACTCCTTTTCACTGTTGCAACACAACCTATCAAGCAATTTCCAAAATATGTTTCTGGAACTGGAGGATCCAGGCGATCCCTGATGCGGCAGTCCATGGCAATGAGGAAGATCTCCATATCTTGACTCTTACCAGCAGCACCATCGATTGATCTCGATTTAATTGAGCAAACCCATGAGTGTGCACAAATTATAGTGTATGTTGATAGATGTGGTAGGGTGATTGATGTCTGATCCTCATCCTTCTTACGTATAGCCAAGATCCATTGCCTCAGTCGTTCAACATCGTTTTGGTTCACAACAAATGTTGCCTGGACTATGTCAGATGGGACCATATGATTGTCTGAAACCTTAGATCTTTTCTGTTCAATGGTTCCTCTGAGGTTTTTAATCTCATTCAAGTAAATCGTCTTGAGCTCCTTCCGATCATTTATTACATTCCTGTTATGGAATGGCAGAGTCTAGTGGCAAAGAATCAACTCCTGATTCAGAAACTGATGCCCATGCCTTCATGAAGTGGACAAGGGTCCTAGCATCAAGGGCTACATGACTAGCAGTTACTCCGATGCAAATGCCAGAGTTTGGAAACACTGTTACTTGCAAAGCCAAAAGTGGAATTGAAAATTCAGGATCAACCATGGATGACGGGGTAAGCGTAGGGACAAGACAATGGAATTGATTGACATCTCTTGCATGATTGCCTGAGAGATGGTGGAAATCACCATCTGATTCTGCTAAGGTTAGGGAGACAGAGTCTCCATCAATGTAACAGAACTCGGGCTCGGATAATTCTTGAGACCATACTAGATGCCCGGAAAGAGGATAGAAGTGCCGGAGTGTGAGGGAAAGTGAGTGTTTAAGGTTGGGAAATATGGTATTTTTGAAGTGGTGCATAGAGTAAGAATATTCAGAAAAGAAAAGGGCCTTCACATGGGGATAGGGTGGCAACCAGAAAATGTCGAAGAAGGTGAGGGGAAGGATCTTGTTTCCGAGAGATCCCGGTGGTGGAGAGATTTTGCAATGCTCCAGTACCTTCACTGGATTAGTATGAGCCATATCTGCTGAAGTACTGTGTACACTCTGCATTGTATATGCACTTCAGAGTTGAAACAGAAAATATTGAAAAACATATTGTTAGATACATCTTTTGTGAAGAAAGTAAAGTCGCGACAGACCATCTATAAGACCATATACTGCATTTTATTTGTCATACATGTTAAACAAGTTATATGAAGAAAAAAAAATGTATCAATTGGGGATTCCAATTCATTACTGTTCCTGAAGTACAAAAATTGGAAGATATCATTCATAATTCTGGAAAATACTGATACTATTTCCAGGACACCCTCAAAGTGTAAACAGGACAGCATCAGTGAACAATTTCTAAAGCAGATGAATACTGACAGAGGCAAAGAGGCCTAGTTTTGACATTCTGTTTGTTTTGAATATTCATCTGTGGTCGTTACAAAAATCAAATTAAGATAACCATGGAGCTCCTCAAACAATTTTTTTTATAATAAATATCTATATATTTATATTAATGCCTTAACTTTTTTTTATTCTTATGTAATTAAGAACCCAAATGGAAAATATTACCAGAAAAAAAAAAAGACCCAAATAGAAACACTCTTGCACTTGATGAACCAATGTACAATGAAGTCTTTAATCCTTTTTAAGTATTCACTGCTAAGCAGATAACCAAAATGATTTTCAGCATACATGTTCAAAATGATCCAACAAATATAATTTTATCTAGAACTACCTTTCCTGATCTTAAGGGAACTCTTATCTTTTCTTTCTCATATGTGGGTTGTTTTAGCTCGTATCACATTGGTAGTTATTTTGAATATATTTGATTTCTTACCCTAAAGGAGTTGGATTGTGCTTGATAAAATGCTTAAAATTGTCAGAACATCTTCAGATTTACAGTCACATGTGGCTCTCAATATTTGCAGAGAGATAGGTGCATAAGAGAAATCAAGCCTTATATCACCATCTTGATATGTAGGATTGACTGACTCTAAGGTTATCAAATATTGAACTAAACCTTGATTTCAATAAATAGTTTGATATTATTGCCCATATGTGAGACATACACTGTATTGAAAGGATCTGTAGAATAAGTAAACTAATAAGAGGTAAAACCTGAATGACTTTGCTTAGTTGAATATCTGGAAACCTCAACTTAATTAGCTAAATAACAGAAGAAAATTGGTATTTTGATGGGGAAAAAAGGTTCTGAGCTCACCTTTGCCCTTTTCCAGATATAGAGCAGCTCAGATTGGATTTTGAAAGTAGAAACAAGCACAGAGAAAGAGAAATGCTTCTAAACAGGATATCTACTCGATCTCTCTAGCTCCTTCCAGATTCAGGGAGATAAACAAGTTAATATATGTAATACTATATGTGTTGCTATATATCAGTTTAAAGAAGAGACACAGTTTGACTACCCAACGTAGAAACCAAGAAGCAAAAAATAAACTAAACAGTAGGTAGTAGGGACTAAAATAAGAAGAAGAAATAACCGAGACGAGAAGAGGGGTTAGTGGGGAGAGGTGCTCGTGGTGGTTGGGGATTTTTCTTACATTTCTTGGTAGACAAGGTGGTGGCGCCGCTCAGGATGACTGGAGCTCCTCAGAATCGGTAGTCAATTGAGCAAAATATATTTGGTGCGTTTTCTACTTGGATTGCGAGGAAGAACTAGAAGAGCAAAGGAAAAAAGTAGAACTAATTATCGTTATCATCAACTGTGCCAGAATAGAAAATGTTCTGCGCGTGAGGTCTATCTCTTTCTCTGCGTCTCTTTCTGGTTTCTATTATCTGATTCTGATTCTGATCCTGAATTTTGATGTGGAAACGACGATGAATAAGAAGAAGGGAAGCCGCTGCGCCCTTTCGCCTCTCAGGTGACAAATGACCTTCCTCTGCCTTTAACTCTTTCGCTGCTCTCCACCTCACTCAGCTTCAATCCAGATTTCTCCTGTTGTTGTTTTCCGTCAATCAATAGCAAAGAGAAAGGAGAGGGGTGGGGTATTTTTGTTGAAGATGAAGGAACGGGAGGGATTTAACTCCTCTCCCGCGCACATCGTCCGGCTAGGGAGGTTTCGATCCATACATCACTGCATCGGGATGCGTGCAATGGGGTGGATCGAAGCCCCCAGCTGCACGATGTGCATTGGACACCATCGGGCGTTCAAGTGCGCTGGAGAGGAGCTGGATCCCAAGGGGAGTGGGGGTATTTTAATACGGCAGTTGACCTTTAGGCTTTAATGCTTTATTTCTTTATTCTTATGTTGCAGCAAACTCTTTAACTTCCAAAGTTTCAAGTTTCAACCTTTTATAATTTTTAAAAGGTTTTACTATCTCTATTCTCTATGACACTCTTCATCTCTCCCAAGTTCCAAGTTCCAACCTGTTATAATTTTTTAATTAAATGGATTTTCAAAGTGTGCATTTAAAATTGTAAGACCAAAAAATACAAGATGAGCATGTGTAGGACTTTTAGTAATAGATATTGCTGGGAATTTAAAGCCAATTAAATAGTAGAACTGTTTAACAAAAGGAATACAAATTGAGCTATATAACCGAATTAAAATCGTATCAAGACCCGAATTGGAACAATTACCTAATCGAACCGAGTAGGTTCGGATTTGTATTTAATTCTAAAACTGAGGCAGTTCTTAGTTCGGATTTGGATCACATTATCATTTCATAGAACCAAACCAAAATCGAACCAAATGATCGAAACCGAACCGATTGACACCCTTAGTCTTGATCATCTTATCAAAAGTATGTGGTTTTGGTAATAAATATTTATGTATTAAGGAAATAAATTTCCAAAATAGATAATTTTTTTTTTTGGTGAAAGAAAGGAAATTTTATAAAATTAAAAAGGGGGCAAACTAGTACACTGTTCAATCATACAAGGGACGTTCTGATTCGCAACTACAAGGGCCTTGGACTTCAGCCAATTTATCATCCATTTGTCTAAAAAAACCATCCTTAGATAGTTGTGATATCTGCAAAAAAAGAGTCAGCAGGTCGTATGGCTAAGGAGATCGGGATGGAGTTGGAAGAAGTCCAGGTAAGGATTTATCATCACACCAAACTTCTTTCAGCTTCACTCCTCTCTTTTGTGCCAAAATTAGTCCATTAAAAATTCCAGTTAGCTTAGATTCGAAAATATGATGTTTCCTAATGAAAGCAGCATTTTCCAAAAAGAGTTTGCCACCTATCAAAATGCCAACGGCCCAACCTACGGATTTCAAGTTGGCGGAGTCAACCCCTACGCATAGCAAAACAGCAAAGTCCAAAATAGGTAAATCAGGCATGGATGAAGGGATGAAATCCTCATCATTAGAGTTGATTATAGGGAAGGGTGAAGTGTAGTGGGAGAAATTTGCAGCTTGGAGTTTTTGCAGCCAGAAAGCAACTTTTTTCATCAATAATAATGGACTAGGAGTAGTAGCCTTAAACAGTAAATTATTTCTAAAATCCCAAATATAGTAGCAAGTTATTATAAAAATAGAAAAAAAACCAAATGAGTGAGCCCTTGCCGAGCCTGCAGGAAAGAAAAGTAGAGATGAAGAAATGTTCCAAAGAGGGGTGGTTGGAAACTCGGTTCTCAGACCCAGAGGACCATCTGTCCAGATATGTTTAACGCAATCACATGAGAGCAAGATATGTCGGAGGGTCTCATCACAAGTACCATAGAGAGCACAAGTGGGGTTGATCTCAATCCATTTCGACACAATATCATTAACTGAAATCCTTGCATTTAATAGGCGCCAGAAAAAAATTTTAAACTTAGGAAATAAATCAAGTTTCCAAAAGAAATTCCACCAATTGACAGAAGACAAATCATGCTTAGTAGAAAGAGAATTGAGAAAATTAGTAGCTCTTTTAGTGCTAAAATGGTCGTCACTGGCCAGGGTGCACCACCAAGTGTCGTCGACGCCCGAGACAAGGATGAGTGATATTATCTGGGCAAGACCAGGGGCAGCCTGGTCAAGTCGATTAAGGTCCCACGTGAGGGTGTCAGTCAAATAGATAATTAGATATATTAATTATAAGATTTGAATTAAATATCTCATGATGAGCTGGCAATGAACAAATTGTGTCTCTACGAGCAAGAGAGGACATATATCGCTTGCTCACCTGCCCAATTTAATAAGGGAAAAAGGTATTTTAGTATGGGATTTTGTTATTGACCCTCTTTAAGGTGCCAAATTATTTGTAGCTTTGTTTATCAAAAAAAATAAAATTGGAACCCTACTTTTTAATTGGAACCCTACTTTTTTATCCTATAGGTATATAACATTTGTTCTTTCAACAAGGATAAATTATGATGTCACTTTATATATGTATTCAAAAAATATGCAATACAATAGTAACTTATGATATGTCACTCTTAAATAAATATTGAAAATCCTTTTTATCCCTGACTTTAAAGACCTTTTGAGAATAATACAAGAAGCAATTAAAGAATGTATCAAATTTTAAATACACTTATAGAGGTGTCATTTAGAAAGTTCCTTTAAGTATGGTTCTTGTAAAAGGCCTACCCAACCCATCTATTGTCATAAATACCCTTAGATACCTTTTCCCCTCATGTGGTTTAATGTTTAATACCATTTCACTAGTTTAGTTGATGCCTAGCTAGGATCATGAATCACAAATTTTCTAGTCCATATGGCTATGAAAGACTTAAGGGGGTTGGTGGGCTTATAATGGCCCAAGTAGAGCAGGACCATTAGTAAAGTCCAAAGTTTTAGGAATCCGTATCAGATACAGGATTGGTCTCAGGTTCTCAGTCAATATCGATCCGGATCGCCTGTATCAGTCTAGATCGGACAGATTTATCCATATTTTATTTTTTTAAAAAAATTGGCTTCTACAAGCTTAAAATACATACAAACCCAGAGAGAGAGAGAGAGATCACACTTAACTTGCCGAAGATCATGAAAAAAAATACGCAAATCATCAGGAGATGGAAGGTTCTCCCTAATGACGAGAGAGTTATTTAATTTCTTGAGTCAGTGAATCACACTTAACTTGCCGAAGATCATGAAAAAAAATACGCAAATCATCAGGAGATGGAAGGTTCTCCCTAATGACAGTAACTTCCAAAAAGTTGTTCATCCATGAATGAAGTGAAGGGAACTTCTTGGAATTCGATACCTTGAAACAAGCAGCTTCTTCAACCATCTCTAACCAATAAGCAATCCAACCAACCACAACATCCACAAACCCAATTCTATCTCCTCCAAAGAATCTCTTCCCCTTAATCTCTCCTTCAAGTACTTCTAAAGCCGCTGTTGCTAATTCTACAGCTTTCACCTGATCATCTCCAGTAGAACTGAAAGCCATCTCAATCTCCGGCAAGAACTTACCAATTAAGAACAACAAACCCATATCAATTTTTATCATATAATTTGGAGAGAGGAAAATTAAGAATGAAAACAAGTTCTAGCTAGGAATTGAAGAAAGCCCTCACCTTCTCATCAGCAAATTTAGCCCAAAAAAGGGCTTGTGATCTCTCATAAGGGTCATTGGGCAATATGGGATTCTTTAACCATGTCTCCTCTATATATAAGAGAATAATTATTGACTCAGGTATGGCTTTACCACCATGAATGAGTACTGGAACTTTCTTATGAACTGGGTTAGACGAGAGAAGCAATTGGCTCTTGTTTCTCAGATCTTCTTCTATGAAATCGTATTCGATTCCCTTCAGTTTCAATACCCATATAATTCTCCAGCTAAATGGGCTTAACTTTGTTCCCAAGAGCTTCAATTCCTCTTCCTTCTCCTCCATCTTCATGATGCTCTCTTGGTAACAAAAAATCTGCTTTAAAAGCATTATGGAACCCATATGACCAAACTCATCAAAGATAAATTTGAAACCCAAAAACCTGAGCATTTTACAGTAATGTGATTGGATTATTGTATATCTTGTAAGGATTCGGAATCTAGTGGTTACTTCTGTTCAAGTTGGCCACATTTCTCTATTCTTTCCCCAAAATTTTCCATTTTCAGTCATTATCTTTCTTTTAGTTGCTCAACCGCTTATATTCACTTAAAGCCAAAACATAAAAGTTATTGGTTTTATGACGTTGAAGGATACGATTAAAGATTGCTGGAAGGTGTTTTGGAATACGATTTGGACCCAAATGAGTTGTAGTGGCCTAGTGGGTAGCACAAAATGGCCTGACTAATGACTACCAGATGCCAGTAGGTCCCTTCTGTTTTGGAGAATTCTTTTTGGGTAAACTGTAGAGGGATTGAACTAGGCCCTTCCAATTCTGATCTGGATCGGATCGAAATCGGCAAGAATTGGTCTCAAGAACCCTAGAATCGATCCTTATATCTGAACACTGAAAGATTCTAGGGTTTCTTGGCATGAATCACGAACAATTCATCGATCTGATTCCTGGTTTTTAAAACCATGGTTGATAAGATAGGACTCTAAGATTGAAATTAAAGAGGAAGAAAAGAGGAGAGATAACACCAGTGTTTAACGTGGTTCGGTTAGAGTAACCTACGTCCACGATGAGAATGCTTTCCATTGTATTATTCTATGTGATTATAATCCTTTTATATTGAGGACGGTTGATTAATAGGTGGGGTGATTGAGGGAAGAATCCCTCTATACAAAGTAATGGGATATTGATTGAGATTAGGATTGATTTCCTTAGAATCAGATATTATCCTCCTACTATATTGGGTTTACTTGATTGGATTCTTGTCTTCTAGGTTGGCTGAGATAACTGTTAGAGCAGGACTCTTATCTTCCAGCTATTGCTTGGTAGAGATAACCATTGGAGAAAGATTCTCCCCTATACTCCCCGTCAAACTCAAGGTAGGATTTAGTCACATTGAGGTTGTTGATTAAGGTGTTGAACCATTGCGTGGATAGAGGCTTTGTAAAAATATTTGCCAACTGATCTTTGAGATGAACCGCACATCTAGATGTCCTTTTGCAACCTTGTCTCTGACGAAATGAAAATCTATCTCAACGTGCTTTGTGCGTGCATAAAAAATTAGATTCGTAGTAAGATAAGTTGCACCCACATTGTCACACCACAGGGTTAGAGGAGACGGAATGAATAGTCGCAGTTCCTTGAGCAGAGATTGGAGCCATGTTAGTTCAGATGCGGTATTTACAACTGCTCCATATTCCGATCATGTACTTGATCTGGAAATAGTTGCTTGTTTACGTGAGCTCCAGGATATTAAACTTTTACCAATGAAGATGGCAAAGCCCCCTGTTGATTTGCAATCATCGAGGCATCCAGCCCAATCTACGTCGGAATAGTCTGATAAAGCTAAGTTGGAGCGCCTGTATAGCATTATTCCATGAGATGCAGTTTCTTTTAAATAACAAACAATTCTTTTGACAGCTGACCAATGATCTATTGTTGGATTATGCATAAATTGATAGACTTTGTTGACATCATACTAAATATCCGGTCTTGTAAGGGTTGCATATTGTAGGTGACCCATGGTACTTCGATATAATGTAGGGTCTTCCATTGGTTTCCTTGAGAATTTAGTGAGCTTTGTTGACGGGGACATTGGTGTTGAAATTGGCTTACAATTTGACATTTTCACTCTTGCTAATAGATCTAAAATATACTGACATTGTGAAAGATGCATGTCGGTGACCATTTGTTCAACACTTATACCAATGAAGTAATGTAAAGGGCCCATATCCTTGATAGAAAATGTGCCGCCAATTTTTGATAGAAATTTTTTGAGAAGAGCATCACTTGTATCGGTGAGTATGATGTTGTCTACATAAATCAGAATGTATATTGTGCCTTCATATTTGTGGTAAATGAATAAAAAAGTATCCGTCTTTGAACCTACAAAATCATTTTCAAGAAGGAAGGAACTGAGTCTATCAAACCAAACCCGTGGTGCTTGTTTGAGGCCGTAGAGAGATTTATGTAACCTGCAAACGTGTCAAGGAAAATTTGAATTAATAAAACCAAGGGGTTGAGTCATGAGCACTTCCTCATTGAGAATGCCATGTAGGAAGGTATCTTGGATGTCTAGTTGGCTAATGGGCCAAGATCTTGTGAGAGCAATGGATAGAACCAGACGGATTGTTGTGGGTTTAACAACTGGGTTAAAAGTCTCATTATAGTCAAGCCTTTAGCCAAAATTCGGGCTATAGGCTGTCGTCAATGAGCAGAACGATTTGTTTGGGCAAAGGTAATAGGTTCAGTGATGTCAGGGTTAACCGGTTTGGCAATTGTAAGAAAAATTTTTGGCTTTCAAGCTCCATCCTTTGTGCGGGTTACCATTGGATGTTGATTCCCCGTTGGTGGTGCAATGGGTAAATAAGCCACTAGATCAATGGATATATGGAAGAGAACTTGGATCATTTGAAGTCGTTGAGGGTGAGGGATTTATGATTGGGCATGAGGCTGAGGAAATGTTGGAGTTTGACTCTATAGGGGATCGAATAGATGGTGTGGAGTTGGCCGGTTGAGGTGTATAGGGAGGCTGCCGGTGTTCCATTTGGTTGGGTAAAACCCAGTCCACGATGGGTACGTGGTGGTCCAAGAAGTGATGGTTGTGTAACCACTGGTGTTGGTAAAGTTGGTAGGGCAGCCTTGAATGGAAAACGGTTTTCATAAAAAAATCACATGATGTGATAATATGAAACGCTTGGTTTCATGGTCATAACACTTATAGCCACAGTGTTTGGAGCTATATCCTAAAAAGGCATGAATCCGTGAACGAAAATCTAATTTGTGTCTATTGCAGGGTCTTAGAAGAGGGTAACAGGCACAGCAAAAAACTCTTAGGTTATCATATGTAGGGTGTGCCAAATAATTTGAAAACAGGTGAGAGGTTTCCAACAACAACAGTTGGAAGTCTGCTGATTAGAAACACTATTGTTTCGAAGGCATGGTGCTATAATTGTCTTGGAACAAATGAGTGGGCCAGTAAAGAGAGCCTAGTTTCAACAATGTGTCGATATCGATGTTCTACTGCCCAATTTTGTTCATGTGTGTGAGGCCAAGAAAGTCGATGTTTAACGCCAACCTGTTCAAGATCGGTGGATTATGTATGGTATTCGCCACCCCAATTCAATCACTATGAAACCTTTTAATCTTACGATTGAACAAATTTTCAACAAGCAACTTGAATTTTTGAAAAATACCATAAACTTCAGATTTTAATGTTAAAGGAAAATACCAAACAAATTTGCTAGAATCATCAATAAAGATGACATAATAGAGGTGACCATCAGCAGATGTGATTGGGGAGGGTCCCCAAACATCCGAAAATATTAACTCAAGTGGTCCTGAAGATTTTGAATTTGAAATATTAAATGGGAGTTTATGACTCTTTCCTACTTGACATGCACTACAAATTGAAAATTCTTTTTGGGATAAAACAGGTAAATGAAAACCTTGTGCAATACGACGAACAGTTCGGAGGATAGGATGCCCTAACCGATTATACCATTGATGAATAGAGGCCTTTTCCCCTATCATAGCTTTAGGAGAATTTTTATTGAAAGGGGCTGTTTTATTGAGAGTAATCTAGTAGAGTCCGCCTTTAATTGTTCCCTAAAGAAGACACATCCACGTTGCTCGGTCCTTCACAAAACACGTGTCAGGATGAAATTAAAAAATAATATTATTTATTATCACATGTAAATTGTGAAACGGATAATAAATTACGAGTGATATCAGGCACATGCATTATATTTTTAAGAATTAAAGGCATCGATGAAGTTACAATAGAAGTTTTACCACTATGAGTAATTGACAAACTTGTGTCGTTTCCTATTTGAACGTGATCCAAACTTGTGTAAGGCTGTGAGAGATGCAAATTCTCCAAGTCAGCCAGTAATATGGTTGGTTGCTCCGAAATCGAGATACCAGTAATTATAAACATTTGAAGAAGCTGGATATTCGGCCCTGTTAGCGAAGAAAGGAACAGTAGCAGCAACTTGATAAAAAGCGGTTAAAATGCTGTCTACAGTCCAAGGCCTTGTGCCCAATTCGGTTACAAATTTGGCAATAGTCCGATGATGGCTGCTAGTTACCAGTAGGAGCATTATCATAGCCCTGTTGTGGTACAGTTGTTGAACGAAAATGGCCATACCTACCATGGGAAGAACGGCCTCTGTTGCCTTGGCGGCCACGATTGTGGTGACCACCACGAGTATTTGATGAATGAACAACAATATTTGCAAAAGTTTGGGATAGTTCAGATGCATGATCTTCTTTTATACGAAGTTCTTGAGTCAACAACATACCTCGGAGATCGGTATATGTGACCGGAATGCCTCGTGTTGAGATTGAGGTAACAAAGGCAGCATATTCCATGCTTAAACCATTGAGAACATAAAAGCAGAGATCCTCATCAGAAACGGCTTTACCAAAAGCCGCAAGTTGATTTGTTGTGGTTTTGATCTTTAGTAGATAATCATGGATGGATGAGTTGCCGTGCTTGATATTTTGCAATTCCAAATGAAGTTGCATAATGCGCGCGCTGTGGAGGAAGTGGAGTACAAGCGCTCATGACTTGTCCAAATTTCTCTTGAGGTTGTGCAGCCTACAACCTGAGCATGTACAGGTTCGGTTAGGGATGCAATGAGCCAACACATGAGGAGTTGGTCTCGGCAAGTTCGGTTGAACTCTTATCTTCCAGCTGTTGCTTGGTAGAGACAACTGTTGGAGAAAGATTCTCCCTTATAATGGTTAAGAATGTATAGTATGCTTCACAAATTAAATGGTATCTTGAATCATCATCTAGCCTTCATAAAGTATCAAATGACAGATTGTGAAGTTGTTCTCACAATTGAGATTTCCAAAGTGTAAAACAATGCAGTATTAAGATATTGTTAATACTAATCAATTTGATCTCCACATAACCCCCTAGCCTCGAATGGAAGCTATATATATGTATCACGCCGGTTTATTCATTCCACCATTTTTATTAAACAAATCATTTTCTATTAGGTCGATCGATCTCCAACCCTGCATTAGGAATGATCAATTATTAATCGGTTGGTTTATAAGCTTGGCTTGTTTGCAAATCGATCGTGTCGGTCTCAATTTTTGATCTGTCGGTGTCGATCAATTCTATCGGTGCACATTGTAATTGATACCTCTATATGAGACCCACGTGAACACAAAGTGAAAATGCACAAAAATGATAAAAGCAACCTCACATACACAAATATTTACGTGGTTGCATATAACTCCTCTCTTCTCTCTTTTTTTTTCTCTTTTCATTTATTTTGTATTTGACTTTTGCTCTTGATTGTCCACTGCCACCCCCTCTTTAATTTCCTTGTCGGTGGATGGAGCTGGTCCCCGTCATAAAGAGGACCTCAACAAATATCCATGTCAGGATAATAAAAAAAAAAAAAAAATTCCCCGTACAAAAATTCCACTATTTCAAGGCTTGTGAGGGAAAAATGTATGCTGCTCCCTACTTCGCAGAAGAGAGACTGTTTCCAAGTTTCAAATCACAACCCACAAGTTGCAATTGCGTCAAGCTTCAAACCATAGCCCACAAGTTACAATAGCGCAACTTAATCAAAATAATTTTAACCTCTCCCCCCACCTCCCCTAATGAATAAACGTAACAAGTAACAAGATGACACAGATGGTTTGGACATAGCTCCGACCATTGAAAGGTCTAAAATATGGTGGTGACAAGCAGTGGTGGACCGACCATATAAACGACCTAGCTAGAGAGGTGAGACAATGTCCAATTGGCACCGCAATGCCTCACAAAAGAGAGAGAGAGAGAGAGAGAGACCATGAGGAATATACTAACTTGTAGTTATTATTTTTTGGGTAATTTACACATACCACCCTTGAGGTTTGACGAAAGGATGATTTTACCCCCAAGTTTTGGAAAATTCTATGTACCCCCTTGAGGTTTACAAACGGTAACAAATAAACCCATTCCGTCAGTTTATGACTAACACCATTAAAATCAAAAGGTAAAGTAACAAAAATGCCCCTTCAAGAAAAAAAAAAAAAATAACCTGCAGCTCATCTTCCCCAAATCGATTGGGGAAGATGAGTTACAGGTATCCCCATCGATTTTGTGTGGTTTCTCTACCTCCATTTCCTCCTCTTCTTTGAGCAAACTTATTTCGTATGCTAAATTCATCATTACCTCAGGTGTCATGTTCTTCCACGTCTCAAACCCTTTCTAGTCTTCTATCAGATAATCAGAATTATTGGTTTTCTGAAAGCTTTCCCTGTGAAACCAAATCCAGAAATGATGATTTTCAAATTTTCTAAATTTCACCATAACAAGTTACGGTGAAACTTTTCAGTTCATCTCATATTCTATCTTTGCAAGAAAAACATCTAAAAATGAATTCATTAGGAATCTTATGTTTTCTCTAAACACAATTTCTTCGAATGCCCAAATACAGAGATTAGAGCGTACACATACAAACAGAGAACGAACAACATAGTAAGAGAAGAGAACATACACGAAGCAGCAACATGGTGATCTGGACTGGTCTTCAACGATAAGTGTTTTAGGGTTTCGATTCTGGCTCTCGGCTTTGAGTCTTTTATGCTCTATTTTGCCTTTACACTCGCATGTCAGCAAGGGCGATGGCATACGAAACGCCATCGAAATCACTGTGAAAATAGAGGAACAAACTCCTAGGTTCTAAAAATGACTTTACATAGTAAATGGGGAAAAACAAAGTGTGCAAGGAAAGAGACGAGAGAAGCTCAAGGGCAGGGGGGAATAAAAATAAGCAAAAAAAAGAAATGGGTTTTCAAGAAAGATCACAATTCCTAATGTAGTTAAGAACTGTGAGAGTAGAGGAACAAACTCCTGGGTTCTAAATATCCGCAACACTGGGTGGAATATGATGCTTCAAATAGATTTTAGCATATTTGCAAAAATTTTAGCTCACCGGAGACGTTCCATTAGAAGCCATGGAAGGAGCAATCGATGGGGATACTATAACTCATCTTCCCCAATCGATTTGGGGAAGAGGAGTTGCAGGTTTTTTTTTTTTTTTTTTTTTTTTTTTCTTGAAGGGGCATTTTTTTCACTTTACCTTTTTTTTAACAGTGTTAGGGAATGGATTTATTTCTTACCATTTGTAAACCTCAGGGGTATGCAGACTTAGGGTAAAATCATCCTTTCTTCAAATCTCAGGGGTGATATGTATAAATTATCCTTATTTTTTTTTCAACTCCCTGGAGATAAGAAGAAGGAATTTTCATATTTGAGAACCAGCGCTTCATGTAAGACAAACTCCGACCGATGCTTTAACACCTTAGATACAGTACAAAGCAATCAATATCCATGTCAGGGTTATTTGCATAAAAATTTATCTTTGCAATTAAAGGGTATAAATGGGTGGTTGAGTTTTAGTTGTAGGTTTTTATTGAGTTTCCATCCTATTGTCTATAAATTGGCTAAGAATTGTGGAAAGTTCAAGCTGAGCAACTACTGCTTTTGGAGTTTTTCCAACCTTGTGCTTGTGGGTTTTCTCTGTAATCAATCCCTGTGTTGTGGTATGTGGAATTCTTTCCTACTTTAATTTTAGATACTGTTTCTACTATTATATATTGGCCAAAAGGTCGCAGCGCTCAAGCGTTGCCATTCTTTTACAATGTTAGCAGTGCTCCATCAATCTGAACCGCTAATTTGGGGGTGTTTGAAAGAGATGAAAAGTTATATCAAAAAAAAAAAGGAAAATCGTGTATGAAACCTTTCCCCTTTTTTTTATTCAACAGGTGGGTCCGTCGTCATCATTATTTTCTTCTTCTTTCATTATTCTTCTTCTTCTTTGCAAAAGGCAACGAAGGAAGAACCCGAAATGCCAAAATAAGGAGCGAGGGAGAGGAGACGATGATGCAGAAGAGGGGGAGAGAAAGCTCATCCCTTAAAAGCCCTTGAAATTCTTGTCGATTTTAGGTGAAGGTGATGTAAACTCATCTCCTCCTTTAAACCAGAGAAGCCAAAACAGATGGGATTCAGAAAATGATTGAAAATTTTTTTATTGGAAAACGTAAGAAACAGTAGTGATATCACATCTGAATCCTCCTCCTCCTGCAAGAATTGCAAACTACTTAGAAAAGTGAGCTCTTTAAACCCTTTTCCATATTTCAATCCCCCCCCCCCCCTCTTTTCTTTAGTTGGTCTTCTTTTCGAGGGACGGGAGGGTTTTAGTGTAGGGCCTGGATTTATCCCCCACTTTGAATGTAGGTGATTCTTTTTAGCTTTTTTATGACCTCAAAAGTTTGGAAAACTGGGCTGCCCTTCAAATTTTAAGAAACTCAAATCACCTACGAACCCATTTGAAGATTGGGATGAAGAACAGGGGGTGGGCGGTACGCTGGGTTGGGACGGGGTTCCAAGGGATGAAGAACAAGGGGTGGGGTGAGCTTGCAAAAGGTGTGACGTTAGGACTTGGGAGGAAGAAGAAGAAGAAGAAGGGATGGGGTGGTGATGTCCGTCGTCGCCTTCTAAGAAAAAGACTGAAGGAAGGAAGAAGATGATAATGATTGTGGGACCCACAAAAAAAAAAAAAGAAAAGAAAGAGATGAAAAGTTCACCGGCTATACGGGTAAAGAATAGGTAATATGTTTAATAAAATGTACGTTCCAGATTAAATGATAATAATTCAACGGTTGAGATTGATGGAGCACTACTAACATCACTTTATAATGGCAGTGCTTAAGCGCTGCTACCACCCGGCCTTTATGGTTTCTTTATGTTTTTGTCTTCTTCAAAATCTCCTTCTACAATACTTCTTATGTTTCCTTTCCCATCTTCATGTTCCCTTCTTCTCAGTAGTTGTTTCCTTTCTTATTCCATGACTCATTTATTTCCTTCTTCTTTATGTTTCTATTATAATTTAGGGAAGTAGTTTTATGTCCGGGAGTGTGGCCTACGCCAGTATTCCCATTTGTCTATCTCTCTCCTCCTCAAAACAAGGGGGCTGAGGTGTCTTTTCACATGGGGAGGAGAGAGATAGACTCATGAGAGTACTGGCATAGGCCACACTCCCAGACAGAGAACTTTCTCCCCCCCCCTATAATTTAATATTTTAATGAATTGGAATGAAATCCCAAAATGATACTTTACTTTCTTTGCAAAAGATCAATCTAACAATAAGTTTTTTTTTTTGTCAATGTTTCCTGTTTGTTTCAGGTATCAGATTGATAGACCATATAAAAAATGCAGAGTGTACACAGTGCTTCAGCAGACATGGCTGATCATACTAATCCAGTGAAGGTAATGGAGCACTGCAATATCTCTCCACCACCTGGATCTGTTGGAAACAAGAGCCTTCCCCTCACCTTCTTTGACATTTTCTGGTTACCACCCTATCCCCTTGTGAAGGTCCTTTTCTTTTATGAATATTCTTACTCTATCCAGCACTTCAAAAATACCTTATTTCCCAACCTTAAACAATCACTTTCCCTCACACTCCAACACTTCTATCCACTTTTTGAGCATCTAGTTTGGTCTCAAGAATTATCTTAGCCTGAGTTATGTTATGTTGATGGAGACTCAGTTTCCTTAACCTTAGCAGAATCAGATAGTGATTTATTCCACTATCTTTCAGGCAACCAAGCAAGAGATGTTAATCAATTCCATTTTCTTGTCCCTAATCTTATCCAATCATCCATTGTAGATCATCTTAATTTCTCAGATCAACTATTAGCTTTGCAAGTAACTCTGTTTCCATACTCTGGAATTTGCATGGGAGTAACTGCTAGTCATGTAGTCCTTGATGGTAGGACCCTTGTCCACTTCATGAAATCATGGGCATCAATTTCTAGATCATCATCATCATCATCAGGAGTTGCTGCTTCTTTGTCACCAGATTCTCTTCCATTCTATGACAGGAATGTTATAAATGACCAGAAGGTGCTCAAGATGATTTACTTGAATTAGATTAAAAAATACAGAGAAACCATTAAACAGAGAATCTCTAAGGTTTCAGACAACGATAATATTATAGTCCAAGCAACATTTGTTGTTAACCAAAATGATGTTGACAGACTGAGACAATTGATCATCTTGGCTCAATCAATCACCCCAATGTTGCATCTATCAACATACTCTGTAATTTGTGCCCATACCTGAGATTGCTCGATTAAATCAAGATCGATAGATGGTGCTGCTTCTAAGAGTCAAGATATGGAGGAGATCTTCGCCATTGCTATGGACTGCCGCATCAGGGATCGGCTGGATCCTCCAGTTCCAGAAACATATTTTGGAAATTGCATGACAGTTTGTTTTGCAAGAGTGAAAAGGAGTGAGTTAATGGGAGAAGAAGGGATCAGCATAGCAGCAGAAGCAATCACAAAGGCAATAAAGAAGAGATTGGATGATGGAATGTTGAAAGGGGTAGAATACTTGTTTTCTGATACGAGTGCAGTAGTGGATAAGGGATTTTTGGCAGTTGGAGGGTCACCTAAGTATAGAATATATGATACAGATTTTGGGTGGGGAAGGCCAAAGAAGTATGAATCACTCACACTTGGTGACACAAGTATTTCCCTTTATGACTGCAAAGATGGTTAAGGAAGCCTAGAAGTTGGGGTGGCTTTACCTAAATTCCGAATGGATTACTTTTCTTCTCTCTTTTATAGATTTCGAGACACCTAATACTGACTGGAAGTTGGGATCTCATCTTCGGTTTAGTTTGTTTCATGTAAGTTTCTCTTTTGTTCCAAGGAAGCAAAACAGCTTTGTTGACTAGGAAGGCACGCACTATTAATGACACGTTAGCTCTTCTTCAAGAAGTTCAACACGCCTAAGGCACTGCCAGCAGTTGAATTATGCCGAACACGGTCTTAGGCATAAACCAAGATATGTGTCATACAACTCACTTCTCCAAGGAGTTCAACATGCCTAAGGCACTGTCAGCAGTTGACCATCCGTTTATATATCTGCCTGAACCCGGTTCCTTCCCTGCGGATATAATTCTCTCTCAATCCATATCTCTTGATCATGATTCTCTTTCATCATATTCAGAACTTGTTTAATCTTCAAAAACCCTAAAATTATTATTTACTTAATTTTTATTATTAAGTATTCGGATTTTTTCGACGAATTTTAATCGAAGTATTCGGATTATTTTCCGGATATCTCTAAACAAATACGGATGCCCCTAAACGAATACGGATGCGAATTCGAATTCAATTTCGATTATCCATTTACATCCCTAGATGCTCCCTAGACGCAGGCAAGGCACTGGGCTCTCCGAAAATGATCCTGATCCGTATCTATCCATGTGTCGGGTTCCTGTCAATAAAGTTTATCTCTTTCACAACTCTCTCTCTGTTTTTTGTTGCAAAAGTTAAAGTCTTGAAAAGTGAATTGATTGTACCACGTGGGAGTGTGGGACCATTCTACAATACAGTAGGAATCAATCCTGGTAAGTTTCTAAAAGGCATTAAATGCTTCTATAAAGACTAACACTATTGTCTTTATCTCAGAAACAGGCTGTCAAACTAATGGAATTTAAACTTGGAATCACATATTTCAAAACGGTCTCTGGATTCTAGATTGGATTTGATCCAAATTGGTCTCAACGAATCTTGACCCCTAAATTTGAAAACTCAGCAATTCAGTCCTAAAAACCCTTGAATTACTCGTGTTAGAGTGATTAAAATCGGGATCAATCACAGTCGATTCCGATTTGAGTCCTTGCAAATTTCGATAGGGATTTTAAACTTGGAATTGGAGACCGAATCAATCCTAGTTGATTATGATCTTCATCAGATGAGTACAGCTAGATTCGATCATGATCAATTCCGATTCGACTCATCAGGATTGGTTAAGGACAATTTAGAGTCTCCACCGATTCCAATATGGATTTTAATTAAATTTGAAATCAGAGATTGAATTTGTCCTCGCTAATTCTAATCAGTTTTGGCTGAAATCAGTCTTAAAAACTCTAGAATCAGCACTCAAATATGAAAGATTAATGATCCAGTCCCAAAAATCCTAGAATCAACTAAAAGGCTAGAAATGGAGTCGGCTACAATCGATTTCTGAACAACTGCATTGCCCACAATTTTCTGATAAAAAGAACATGAAAACAACAACAACAAACTCAGCCGTATTCCAACTAAATGGAGTCGGTTACACGGATCCTTGTGAAAATCCGAAAAAAAGAAAAGAAAAGGAAATGCAATAACTACAAAATCAGTCATATACAAATTAATTGGGGTCAATTACACACAAATCTTTGCCCTCCAATCAGCTCTATTCGACGTCATATTAGGGACAATACCTAAACTATATGCATGTCTTTCCTCACCATTTCTCCTAGGATCATTTTAGGCCTGTCACTTGCTCTTTGAGTACTTTCACTCTAAATCAAGGCACTCCTCCGAATTAGGGTGTTAAAAGGCCTCCGTTAAACATGGTTATGCTACCTTAGATGATTTTCTTGTAGCTTATCTTGAATCGGGACTACTCCCAAACCAGCTCTAATATGGTCATTCCTTACTTTATCCTTCTTAGTTTTGTTATGCATCCATCTCAACATCCCCATCTCCACTATGCTTAGCTTACCTATATGATGACACTTCTTAACTATCCAATCAACACTCTGCGCCATACATCATAGCCGGTCTTATGACTGTCCTATAAAATTTTTCTTTAAGCTTTAAAGGGCTTCGTCGATCACATCATACTCTAGACTAGGGATGTAAATAGATCGATTTCAGCTCGGATAGTGCTATATCCGCATCCGCATCCAATTAGCTTTCGAACGGATTCAGATAGTGCTAAACGGATACGAACACGGATACGGATTGAATCTTTTATCCGTTTACATGTAAATATAGCTTTTCGGATAGCTATAGCCTATCCGTATTCGTATCCGTTTAGCTTTCGGATGGATTCGGATAGTGCTAAACGAATACGGAAATGGATTTTGGCTATTCATTTACATCGCTACTCTAGATGCACATCTCCACTTCATCCATCCTAATTTAATCTTCTAGGAGACATCATTTTCTATATCACATCCCTTACTAATGATCGATCCTAAATACCTAAAATGGTCACTTTATGAAATCTCTATTTCCTAAACATTCATCCTGTTATTGTTCGTCCCAAAGGAAAACAGATGAGAAAAAAAAAATAGACATGAAAAGAAGGGAAAAATAAAAACTCGTTCCTAAGCCCTTAGGCACCCAATTAACTACTCGGCCCCTCGTGGTCATGGAAGAGGTTTTCTTCTTGGTTTTTTGGGGAAGGGTAATGAATGCACTTTTGCCCTCTTGTTCACAAAGTCGAGAAGATAGTAGGAAATGTCATAAAGTCAGCTACGTGATTGGCTTTTATGCATAAATAATTTTTTTGAATTGAATCTAAAATCTGCCATATTAACCTTAGTAGTCCCATGCATAGTTAGTAACTTCGGGTATGGTAATAATACGGAAATGGATATGTACGATAATTAAGTGGATTACATGATAATAGTTTGTTTTCAAAAATTCAGCGTAATAAAACATATACGGCAATTAATTGATATGTATTTAATACGTATATTAATATAATTACTCTGAAATAATACGAGAACAAAAACACAGGTTTATCCTAATAAAAATAAAAAAGTAAACTGATTTTTTTGGTTTTACAATTAAATTCTAATCTTCTCATACAAAAAGTTGGAGTAGAATTGGTTATGGTCTTATTCAACTAGTCAAGACTCTGGGCCTAATCTATATAGTCATTGTTTGACCTGTTTTTGCATAATGACATTGCTTTTAGGGCCCCCCAGGCTCTGGTCGGATCCCTGGTTTGACCATATTGTTGTTAGCTTTCGCAGGAAAATTTTGTCCAAAACTTAAAAGTAATTGCGATTTCTTGGTTGACTCTAGTTGTTCATATGTAGTTCTTTGCAAAACATCATATGTAGACTACCATTTTTTTCCTCCCAGTTTTCAGGGAGAGTAACTTACAACGGTGATGGAATGGATGAGTTTGTCCCACGGAGGGCAGCAGCGAACGATTACGGCAGCGAGAATTACGTTAGTCAACATGATGGTTCATATAGGAGAAACGTCCGAGAAACCTTGGCCTTTTCTGGTAGATGTCAAGGGGTTGGTAGTAATTACGAACTTACGGTAGGTTAAATACGATGAATTACGTTTTAATTGAGAAAACTTAGTCCGAGGAGGTATAATGTGGTTAAATTATGAAAATTTGCAGGGAAAGGAAATGATTTGCAGTAAGCAATTTAGGAAAGTAGATTCAATCAAGTATATCAGGTTTTGCAAGTCTAGCTGGATCTACCCAACCATTTATAATCAAGTAGCTTATTGGGAGTTTTTTCACAAGCAACAAAGCCAAAGGAAAAAAAATAATAATAAAAGAAGAAAAAGAATAAAGGAATTACCCCGCACCATGAAGGCATGAATCGAAAACAATTAACACATAAATAAATCCAAGTTTGTGAAGAATTCAAGTTCTATATAAATCTTATCAACACAAAGAGAGAGAGAGAGAGAGAGAGAGTTAATGGATATGAACTAGAATCAGAGTGCTTGAGAGTGATGGTTTGCCAGAAGCATAGAACGAATCTTCTTGTGGTTTTTTTATGTTTTTCTGGTGCAATAGAACGAATCTTGGGGGTTTTCTCACGGTGAGTATCCGTTTTTTGGGTTTTAGGTTTTAGGTTTTAGGTTTTTTATTTTATTTAATTAAATAAAAAACATAAATATGTATTAAAACGAGTACTCTTAAGAGTTGCATATGGAATTAAGTTGCCTCATAGAATACGGTAAGAATCGGGTAATTGAATTATACGGTCAGATATGACAATTAATACGTGAAAATCGATATGGTATCAAGTCGGTATTGGCATGGATCGAACAAATATATCCCTTGTTCTCCTTTAAAAAGGGGTTTTCTGACCATTTTACCCCTTGTCCGTATCATATCACTGATATGGTATCGACATGATATTAGGATCGATCACTTGTAAACTGTTATGTATAACACGATACGGGTGATACAATACCGATACCTCAAACCATGATCCCCATGTGAAATTTACAAATTCATTAATCAGAGGTATCATTAACACTTGATATTACTTTTATGCCCTCATCTGTCTTTGAGTTGCATAGACCTGTCATTGTCACACGTTTTTTTCGTATACAGGTGGAATGACTTAATTTATCTTCACTTTTTTACCCCCTAAAAGTTGACATTTCAATTACTCAAAAGGGCTGAGGATATATATTTTTTACTCTATTACCTATCCTTCCTTAAGTCACGCTATCTTTCTTCCAACGTTTGCTCTAAACTCCGACTCTAACGAGGATCCGGATCCTCTACTTTCGAGCTGCTCCAATTTTCCTATTGCACAGACATAGTAGGGTGTGAAATGATCACCTTAAGCCCCCTCCGGCAAGGCGCTCAGGTAGGTGTAAGTCGATCATTGCGTGCCTTACTATGTCTGTGCAGTAGGATGCAGTACGGGCAGCTCGGCAGTACAGGATCCAAATTTCTCTAATGATCCTTTCTCTTCTCTCATACGATTACTTATCACCGGTAGTGCAATCCATTCCGGACACTCTCTGACTGCAACCCGAACCCTCCCTCCCCTGCAACTCTCGACCCCCATCCGTGCATATATACTCTTCCCTCTCGAATCACTTCCGCTCTTTTCTTACCCTCGCTCCAAAAGGTTTTACATGTCTACAGACTACAGATATCAATAAGAAAAACACAATTAATAATGTTTTGCATAAAAAGTACCCCATGATGTACAGTTTGTTTTCCATATTTATTTCATGCGAGTCTAAAAACATCATAAAATAATGTACAGTTTAATTTCCGAAGATGTGGTGTGATGGACACAACTAAAACCCCCAATACATGGGGAGTCTCGTTGGATAGTCTTAGGTTGCATTTGGTAAATATCTTGATGAACAGTTCTTCTGTGGGACAATTACTATCACTATCCTACGCTTAGCCTATATTTATTAAAACTACCCTACCTTAAACTTCTTTTCAGAAACTATCCTGTTTTTAATCTTTTACATCTCCTTCTATCCTCATGTTTTTAAATACCTAGATTGTCCTTCCTTTTTACCTGGTAACCTGCTAATCTAATTATCAATGAAAGGAACAACCGGTTAACAAAAACCGACTTTCCCTCTCCCTCTCTCTCTCTCTCTGTTCATCTCCTTCCTTCCTTTCCGTCATTGGAGAGCTTAGAGGTCTAAAACCAAACCTGCTGACCGTGATAGAAGGGACAAGCCTCTGTTCATCTCACTCGAATTCCTTCCAAGGCTAAGTGAAAAATCTGGTTCTTCCATTTCTTGATTGGTAAGAACTGTATTTATAGATATCTTGGTTTCTTCTTGGTTTCTTCTTGTTGAACCATGTTAGTGAGATGCATCAACAAAGATTGGTATTCCTTCATAATTTGTGGGCTTAAAGTCTCCTCAGATTGTCTCTGATTTTCGCTGAAGAACTACTTGTGACCTTGAGAATGAGAAAAAATAATGGTTTATAATTCAAACTTAGAGACTTTTAGGTCGATTTACTTGTTTGTTTGCTTGCCTTTCACTAATTCAAGGTTGTATTCATGGGTGAAAGGTTTATTTTCTAAGAATGAACCTCAGCATACATTCCTTCGTCTTGTTTACCCACTGGTAGGGCCAACGGATCAAAAGCCTGGTGTTATGATCGTTGTAGTTAGTGGGAGAATAGTTTGTTAGGAAATAGTTGGGTAGGAATATTTCACTTAGAAGTGGGCCAGGGTTGTTGGGATATGATAGGGTAAGATTGGTCTTAGGGATAATGGGTAGTACATAGTCTAGTCTATAAATGTTATTGGGGGAGGTATTGCAAGGGATATGCAAAAACATTAATCGAATCTCTTCTTTGTCTCTCTGTTTCTAGGATGTCACCATCATCGAAGTGGTATTTTTCCGTATTTCTGCTATTGGGTTCCTATCACCTGGTCCTTTCCCAGGCAAGATAACAAAGACCTCGTGACAACTGAAATGTCAAAACAGGACAAATTACAAGAATTTTAGCAATAGGTATTTCGATTTGTAACTAAGTTCAGTAAAATGAATCAAGTAGCTGCAAGAATTTAAACCAAAGAAAGATTAACACTCGATTTTCACACTGCAAGACAGATATTTGAGTAGAAAAAGAATAACTGCAAGACAAATCTGAGAAGTGAGAAACATAACTCTTTTCCTGATGCATTCATAAAATTATATCGATCCCATACAGTTAACTGGCACTAGGGCCTTCGGAAAATTACCCTAAAAATCATCTTCAATTCCCCTGTTCTCCTACTCTTTAGATCTCTCTACATAAATTTTTAGCCCCTTATAACTACCATATGTAAGGTAATTTGAATGACAACCAATTATGCCCTGCTACTACTGTGGAATATCCTGGTTTTTGTTTTAAATTCCCATGGTTTGGACTACCCAACCTAGTAGTAGTCAACTGAACAAGGAAAAGGCTGTGGCTTGGGCTGTTTCACATAAAGAGTCAACTTTTCTGTTTACAATACTGCTTTAGGAAAAAGCTTTTGGCATTGGCCTTGCCTTTCTTTGCTGTGACTGGAAATCTGTTTTGCATAGCTTGTGGCTGTTGGTTAAGAAATCTAAAAAGAGATGTGATTAAACAGGTGGAGGAAAAAATATTTGTTAATGAATGTTAACTTTCCTCTTCTTTCCAACATGAAGGGCGTACTTTGTGAATTAGCCATTGTCAAAAAACAGATGCCTTTCTTGGTTTGTTTTGGGGATAACTAAGCATATGAGTAGTTTTAGTTAAAATAAAGATCTCTTACTGGTCTTGGTGTAATTAAAGGATTGTGATAGCTTGGATGTTATTAACTAGATAGGTCTTCAACCATTGTTGGTCAGGTTTTGCAGTCTCTGATATGCTGCTTGTTTTACCTCTAGAATATACTTGTCAACTTTTAAATTTTACCATTGTACCTTGATTGTTATTCACTTCTAATCCCATTTTACAGTTCTAAAGCGGTGAAGATGAACTTACCTATAGATAGAGCTTTAGGTAAAGCTTCAACTATTGAATAGTGGGCATTAGCTTCCAATATAATTGAGTTCTGAACACAAAACTTTTAGTAATGTGATATTATATTTTTGATTGGATTTTTCCTGATGTTTGGCCCCTTTTCTTGTATGTAATTGTATTTGTAGCGTTGGAATTCCAATAAGGAAGCACCGGTAGGTTGCTATAGAAAAATATATATACATTCACTCACTTTATGTTTTTTTTTTTTTTTTTTTTTTTTTGTTAAAAAAAAAATTCCTTGCTGAGATCATTACATCATTTTATCATTGAATTACTTGTTTTGTGCTTGTTTTTTGTTGTTGATGTAGGAAAAGGCAATGTTTCATACAGAACGTCGATCGACTTCTGCCGAGGCTACTGAAAGCATTTGGTAAGTTAGGATATCCTCCTTAGGCAGTTTTAATTTCTCTTATTACCAAGTAGTTCTTGAGAGATATATAAGCCATTAGAGAGATATGTGTTTTTTTTAAAAATCTTTTTAATTCATTAGGGATGAGGATTCATCAAACACTTCTGGAGTAGCTGCTGTTGATCTTTATAGTGATAATGATTCAATAGATGATGCTATTTTTTAGCATGCACCAACAAATATTGTCAGTGTAGATGATATGAGGAGCAAAGAAGGACTTGCTACTTACCCACATAGAGCCCCTTTTTCTATACATGTTGATCAAGTGTTTGAAAGCTTTCGTGTGTCCCGACAAGCTCTAATTGATGCAGTTATTAATGTTGGATTTGAGTTGAAATTTGACAAATCAGCCAAAACACGTGTTACTGCACGTTGTGCAGCTATTGGATGCAAATGGTGTATACATGCATCTAAAATCCAGCAAAGTGAAGAGTTCAAAGTGAAGACACTAACTGATTGCCACACATGTCAATGGCTAGCTCATCCTACTCATCGTCAAGCAGGTAGTAGATGCGTTGCAAGTGTTGTTATGCCTCATTTACGAGAACATCCTAAATACAAGGTAAAGATGATAGTTTCTTTCATCAAGCAAATGTATAAAGTTGATATAAATTATATGGTTGCTTGGAGAGCTAAAGAAAAGTGTATTTCTGTCATCCACGGATCATGGGAGGAGTCATATGCGATGATTGAAGACTACATGGCTCAAACCTTGCTAGCCAATCCAGGCAGTATAACAGTTGTATTGTGTGATGAGCGTCGATATTTTAAGAGGTGTTATCTATCATATGCAGCTTGCATCAAAGGGTTCAATCGGGGATGTAGGCCCTTGTTATTTATTAATGGGACACATGCACAGGGAAGATACAAGGGCATAATATTGAGTGCAACAGCTTTATATGGGGATGAAAATTTTTTTCCTCTTGCCATAGCAATAGTTGAGAATGAGTCGAAGGACACCTGGGAGTGGTTCTTCAATTTTCTTGAGCAATCTGTTAGAGACCATATGGCGGTGGAATTACTCACTATTATTTCCGATTGTATGAAGAGGTTATCTGATTCAGTTGCAACATACTTCCCTAATGCATTTCATGGTAACTGTGCATGGCATTTATGTCAGAACTTACAGAAGAAGTATGGTAAGTCAATTGGGACACAATTTTGAAAGATTGCAAAGTCACTAACTGTATCAGCTTTTGATGAAGAATTGACAAAGTTAGAGGGAATAAACCATGCTGCTGCCCAGTGGATAAAGTCAAATCACCCTGAAAATTGGGTTGTATCCAAGTTCCGTGGACTGACATATGGACATATTACTTCCAACATTGTTGAATCATTTAATAGTTGGATCTATCAAGCTAGGTTCCTTCGATTGATACCAATGCTTGAGAACATACGTCTTAAATTAATGACGAGATTCTATGATAATCACATGAAGTCCTTCCAGCTTACAGGTAATCTCACTCCTAGTGCTGCAGAATATATGGAGAAGCAATCATTTGAGTCATGCAACCATAAAGCATATCCTGCTAATGCCAATTTATACGAAGTATATACAGCAGAAGGAGTTCAATATAAGGTGGATTTACAAAGGCGGATATGTTCATGTCAGGTTTGGCATATTGTTGGGTTGCCTTGTAGTCATGCACTAATAGCAATTTATACGGCTGGTGAAAATTCTTATGATCATTATCAGAAGTTCTTCGGTGAGGAATTTTACCGTCAAACTTATTTTGAGACTATTTATCCAATATTGCCATCTATTGAAACGGAGTATAAAAAAAATGATGTCCTACCACCACCAGTTCGTCGTATGCCAGGACGGCCCAAAAGTAAAAGAAGAAATTAAGTCTGAGGCAGTTGAGAAGAATAGAATCATGCACTGTAGTAAATGTGGGGTAGTCGGCCATAATAAGAATGGATGTGAGAAGTTTGAGGGAACGTTGACCCCTTTATTGGAAAAATGAAAAAGAAGCCCAAACTGGTAAGTAGAGGAGGATTAATTGGATAAATTTTTTGTGTTTCGACACTAGTTGTTTTGAGTGATATTTTATTGTAAATCCTATGAACTACTTGTTATCCATTTCCTAATTTGTTAGGAATTTATTATCACACTTAAATATACCTAAACAACATGTTTTTTTTTTTTTTCAGGTTGAGCCTCACGTCGCTTCTTGTTTCTCAAATTTTGAAGCTTTTTGATATGGTCGGTCATGCATTGCACAGACACCATGTGTTTTTTGTTTCAAGTTGACCCTCGTTGTTTCATGTTTTTTGAATAGTTTGTTAGATAGTCATTATAAGGTTTAATATGTATAATGATTGAAAATTTAAACTCTTGGATTTAGCTGGGTAAAAGAACTTATGTGACTAGTAATTTGTTTCTCTATGATATACAGTTATATTGGTTGTTAAGAAAATAATGGAGAAAGGCAATCTGCCTTAGCTTGATTGATATTATTCAATGATCTCAATATAAATACATCCTACAATTAATGAGGAATGTACAATATATGGAGAGAAATATACAAGGAAAGAATATGGGAATATGGGGGGAGAATAATGGAAAATATGGAATGTACAAGTCATGCATACGTGGAAGAGATAATACTCCCCCTCAAGTTGGAGCGTGTAGGTTACGAACGCCCAACTTGGATGTGAGAGCCTGAAACTGGGTCCGACCCAGGGCCTTAGTTAACAAGTCGGCCAATTGAGACGTGGTTCCAATCTTGTTAGGTTGGATCAGGCCCGGTTGCAGCTTTTCACGAATGAGGTGGTAGTTTATTTCAATGTCCTTAGTCCGTTCGTGAAAAACGGGGTTAGCAGCAATGTGGAGTGCTGCTTGGTTGTCACAGTATAACGGAACCGGCTCAGTGGGAGTGAGACTAAGATCTCGCAAGAGTGATGCTAACCAGGTGATCTCACAAGTGGCGACAGCCATGGCCCGATATTCGGCCTCTGCAGAGGAGCGCGAGACTGTGTGTTGCTTCTTTGTCTTCCAAGAAACCAGACTGTCACCAAGAAAATGCAATACCCAGTGGTAGAGCGGCAAGATGTCGGGCAACTGGCCCAATTAGAATCACAATATGCCCGGAGGGACAAGGAGTTTGTGACAGGAAAGTGAAGGCCTTGTCCCACTGTGCCCTTGATGTAGCGAAGGAGGCGCTGTGCAGCCCGGCTGTCGTGGCTGGTGCATAAATTGACTTAAGACATTGACGGTGTGGGCAATATCAGGCTATGTGACCGTCAAATAAATCAGGCATCCAATTAATCGTCGATAGAGAGTAGGATCAGGGAGGGCATCCCCCGTCTCTTTTGAAAGCTTTATATTTTGCTCCATCGGGGTGTCTGCAGGGCGAGCACCAGTGTACCTTGTAGAGGTAAGAATGTCCAGAGCATATTTTCGTTGGCAAAGATAAAGTCCAGAATTGGAGCGGGCGACCTCAATGCCAAGGAAATATTTTAATGTGCCAAGGTTTTTGACATGGAACCGCTGATGAAGCATTGCTTAAACAGTACGAATAAGGCTGATGTCGGAGCCTGTGATGATGATGTCGTCCACATAAAGTAGAACAAAAACAGAAGCAGCCCCACGATGAAGAATAAATAATGAGTGGTGTTATACCCGTTCCGGGATATAATTAAATATCATTTCTTCGTCGTGACGTGTAGATACCGCTGCCATGTATCTTTGGTGACCGTTCTCCATGATGGTCAAACCTAGCTACAAAATCGTTGACCACAACACGGGATTGCTGTGGAGGAAAGATTCCTCAACCGCCGTGGGAAAGTTCGTTGATGGCGACTTCGCGACTACCCTCCAAGTACCAGCCCGGGAAGCGAGGAGTTCGGAGAGAGCATCCGGACCGTCACCTCACCGGATATTTCGTTCGGTGATGAGCTTAGCGTTGCTGCGTGGCGAAGCCTTTTCGGGGTCATGGGTAATAAACCATGACAGGGGAAAAGTAAGTTCTAGCCTCAAGTCTTATTAATTATTCTTCCCTTGGTAACCTCGAGGCGCGGGTCCGGGCTTGAACCGCTCGAGCTATTTCATGAGAGAAGGAATAATTTAAGTTCGGGTCCCGCGTACCTTTAGGAAGAACATTGGGGACTTATACCCATCTCATATGAGCCCATCTAAGAATGGGCTTTTCCCTAATTAAGGTTGTGGGCAGGCCCACTTAACCTATTGGCCCAATGGTGGGTTATTCCATCCACTTACCCACATAGGACTAATGGGTTGACCCATTAGGCCTCATGACCCATTTGACTTGAGGTACCCCAAATACCCATTTATTATAAAAGAGAGGAGGAGGGGGAGAGAACATTACTTCTTCTTCAACATCCTCTTCTACCCTAAATCGTGGAGGAGAGAAAGAGGAGAGAAAGAGGAGAGAAAGAGAAAGAGGAAGGAGAGAGAGGCTTGGAGGAAGGTGGAGACCCCATCTCTTGGGCGAAATCGTGGAGCTCTCATCTTGGGGGTAGGTAAGCTTCTTCCTTCTTCTATTTTGGATTTCAAAAAGGGGTTGGGTAATGGGAGAGATTGACCTAGATCTCTCTTGGAACCTAGGGAGTAGATGGAGCTTTAAAGCCAAGCTATGGTGGAGTTAGTTCACTCCATTATGAGCTCTAATGTGAGGGTTCTCATTGCCAATTGGGAGATTTAAGGTTGGACCCTAAGGAGCTTAGGATAGAGTTTTCTAGAAGTCCTTGTGCTTTAAAAACCACTTGAAATGGGGTCCTTGGAGGGAATCCTTCGGATTTTGGACCTGAAGGTGTGAGGGTTACATGTGATTTCGGACTGCAAGAAACCCCCCAAACTACCTTCCCGAGAAGGATTCTGTGAAGGTCGGATTTACACTCGGATTCGCTTTTCTCGAAACCACATCGCATCCGACCTTGACAAAAATTGTCCTGAGCCCCCGTGAAGCTCGGATTTACACTTGGATTCAGTTTTTCAAACCACATCGCATCCGACCTTGACTAAAACTCGTCCCGGTTTCCTAGGATTTACATGTGGTTGCGAATTTGGGCATGAAACCACTCCCGCAACCACTTCGCTCTCGAAACCTTATACTTAAGTGTTTATGGGAGATCTTTTGGGGATCCGTTCCTTTCGCTCGTTTAACCTTATTCCACTCTTTGTATAGGTTAAAATATTCACTTTTGTGGCTTATTGCTTGATCGAGGCGACAACGATAATCGTGGTGCTTGGCGTATACGTTGTGAGTGGGTTTGGTTGTATGGGCTTGTTATTATTATTGCATTATATATTATGTACTCATTATAATTAATAAGCATGTTTGCGCATATTGCATAATTTTATATCTATTTGTTATAATGTTGATTGGTAATGTTGTATCTTGATGGGTCTCGGGCCGGTGGGTACGTGCGGTTTAACCCCGAACTCTATAAACATTTATGAAGAAATTATGTTGAATGTCATGTTGAATCAGTATGCGCTGTGGCGTCGTTTGTGGTAACCGGGCACTAAACCGGATGAAAAGTTGATGCGCCCGGATTACCTCTCGGGACGATAGGACTTGCATGTAGTATATTGTGGCTAGGATTTCACACCCTTATGCTACGACCCTTACCAACAGGGGTTTAGGTGTTGGGTAATCGACACGGATTCTCGTGGAGGTGGGAGAGGCGATCATGGTAGTATTGGTTATCGGGTGCCACTGAGTGGTCTTGGAGGCTTCGATCGGCGTAGGTCCCACGTGACAATTGAGGTTTCATTGTGGCGATAAGTTAAGTGACCCACAGTGTCTCCCGAGTTGTCACAAGAGCTATATGCCATTGACTTAGTTGTTTGTTAGGTGGAAAAATGGACTTAACATGTGCATGCATCATTGGACTATGTGAATTGCGTGTTTGTGCATTCCCATCCCCTCACCGGCTCGTGGAGCTAACCCCCGTCGCACATTTTTTAGATTATGGTGCAGGTGACGGATATCTCGCGGGACTTGGAGTTCAGCCCTCGGGATACGATGAGATCGGTGAGGAGGAATCGGAGGCCGTGTTTGAGGAACATGGCGACGGTGTCCTTGCGATGATTGTGCCTACGGGCCGTGAGGATATTCGGGACTCGATCCCTTTTTGATTACTTTTGAGGCTAAGGCCTATGGTGAAATACTTATCGTAATACCATTTTTGATAGTTATTAGATGATCATTGGAAATGTAACTAATTCTCGTATTTATCATCTAGCTTTGAACATCTTGTAACTATTCGATTTATACGCTTCCGCAATACTACCGATCCTTGGAATGTAATATTCCTCTTCTCGCATTCTAATGTTACATTGTGTTAATATTGGATATGACTGTGCGTTGGGACACTGTGTCAGTGATCCGGGCGGTTTAGTAGGATGACACGCGTCGTCCTAGTCACCCTTTATATGATATTATATTCCTTGTTGGGATGGGGGCGTGACAAGTGGTCTGCTTGAGAGTGAACAAAGCCAAAATGACACAGGGCAGCCGAAAATTTGGAGTACCACTGACGAGAAGCCTGCTTTAGCCCGTATAAGGATTTGTTCAAGCGGCAAACTAACTGCTCCCCCTTGTGACGATAATCGGGGGGTGGAGTCATGTAAACCTCCTCATCAAGGTCGCCATGTAAAAAAGCGTTGTTGACATCCATTTGTTCTAGGGGCCATTGGGAAGCTGTGGCAACAGCAAGATGAACACGCACCGTGACCAGTTTGGCAACTAGAGCAAAAGTGTCATGAAAATCAACCCCTTGACTTGGGTGTAACCCTTTATAACCAAGCGGGCCTTGTACCGCTCGACAGTCCCATCAAATTTGCGCTTGATCTTATAGACCCATTTCGATCTAATAGCCTTCTTGCCCTGTGGGAGAGGGACAAGAGACCAAGTGTCATTTTGAGTAAGTGCTCTGATACCATGTTAAGAATATAATGGAGAAAGGCAATCTGCCTTAACTTGATTGATATTATTCAATGATCTCAATATAAATACATCCTACAACTAATGAGGAATGTACAATATATGGAGAGAAATATATATACAAGGAAAGAATATGGAAATATGGGGGGAGAATAATGGAAAATATGGAATGTACAAGTCATGCATGCGTGGAAGAGATAATATTGGTGTTGGCATCTTCTTTCCGTTCTCTTGACCTATTGAAGTTTTTGTTCAGAGGATGTTCAATTAGATGGAATGTTTTTTTTGTTGCAATGAGGATTAATGAATTTGATTGGTTGCAGTGTTAAGGGAGACAAACATCTCTTTGATCCTTTTATTTTCCAGTTACTTCTCTTCTATTTATTTTCTTTTAGTACATTTAAGGGTATCTTTTCAAATTTGAGACTGTATGTGACTAATTTAATGTAACTTCTGATATTGATTCATTCTAGTAATTTCCAGCTGCATACTAAAAATTGTAATTGGTTTGACATTAAGGATTTTTGGACTGTGGTTCATACAGGACAAGAATAACTAGTTCTAATCCCCAAGTATAGGTGCCCACATTGACACTGAATGATAAACTGGATGCTTCCTCCGAGAACTTCATAAGAATTATCTGAATTCTTCATTGAAAGGATCTCTAACCAAATAGTGCTCTTGACTGGTCTGCTGCATATGCCCAAATCTGTTTATTTATTGTTTACTGGATCTGTTTTCTTTCTACTGATTTACATGGTGTGTTGATTTGGTCAGTGACATCATTTGGCTCGATTTGGTTATAGCCTTTTAATTTATAATTTCCATCTTGAAGTGCCTATCTAATCTATCTTCAAATGTTCAGTTGTACCTACTTATTCAATTCATGCTTCTTTTTTTTTTTTTAACAGGATAGAGTTCGTGCTAAGTATTCAGTTGCAGCTACTTATTCAATTCTTCTATGCAGGAATAACCTTGCACTGAGCAAAAATGAAGGAATTTCATGTCCGGATAAAAATTGCTTTCACACACAACTTCTTTGATATATTTAATGATTGAGCATTGTCACAGTGGCGTTCGTTCTGCCTATCTTTTAATCCCTAAAACCTCTTGTTGCTACCTTATTGAATGTATCATTAATCTCATCCCAATACGGTTGAGACCGATATTGATCCTACCATTGATTACTAAATCTATGATGATGGATGAGACAAAAGGGGAAAAAAAAAAAGAAGTGATAAATTAACATTTAAATATAATTCAACAAAAAAAATAATTTAATCACATTAAAATAAATAAGGGGAAGAATTACTTCGTTAGTGGGAGGCATGTTTAAGGTATCGGATCAGTCAATTTTGGCCGGATCGGATTGGTATCGCCGAGACCGATCCCGATACCGATAAAATCCAGCTGTATGAACATGGGTAAAAATGTAAAAAAAAAAAAATAGTTTTTTTTATACAAAAACAAGGACAAAAGTGTCATATTCACCTGAGTTTGAGCGATCCTGATCCGTATTGGCTGTTCCGATCCTAATCCGATCCGATCCAACCGATACCAAGATCACGAACCATGGTGGGAGGAGTATTAAAATTTATTAACCGGTTGGTTCTTTCTTGGTTCGGTAAAAGCAACTTGTGAGCCACTCATTAAGAATGGATAATTAGATTAGTAGGTTACCAGGTGAAAAGGAAGGGTAATCTAAGTATTTAAAAACATGAGGGTAGAAGGAGATGTAAAAGTGTAAAAGCAGGGTAATTTCTGAAAAGAAGTTCAAGGTAGGGTAGTTTTAATAAATATAGGCTAAGTGTAGGATAGTGATAGTAATTGCCCCTTCTTCTGTTCATTTTGCTGGAACACTAGAACACTAAAAAACTGTTTGGCAAATTCGATTTGTTCTTATGTTCTCACATAATGAACCAGCACAAATATGGGCTTAAGAACAAGTTTGACAGAACACCAAATACATGTTCTGCAGCTCAAAAGACCATCTTTGGGAAAACAAAGTATAATGAAATAAAATTATGGTCCCAATAGAAACCCATTTTCCAACCTCTCAAGTCTCAACTCTTCCATCGGGATTGAGCTGCTCTTTGGGGAGCCCAACGCCTAGGGAATGCCCAAGGGGTATCCAGACTCCTACATCTAAATAGGAGGGACCACCTACCCTCAAAACAAGAGAAGAAAGGGAGGAAAGGAAGAGAGAGGAATGGGAGAATGTATCCATACTCTATTTCTCGTCCATTTCTCCATTTGGTTTCAATTTTTGATCAAAATGGGTAGATCCTTTGATTACCTTACTTGAGGATTATCCTATCTCTAACCATGTTTCCATGACACTCAGCCAAAAGTGAGTGTCCCACTGTTTACATATCCACAATCAGAAACCCTTCTCTCTAGCCGTCATGCTGTCCAAGTGACGGAAATCCCTGACAAAATCCACTGACTGATTTGAGTAAAAGGAAAGCAATTCCGCCATCCATCTCCACCTGAGCCGAAAGATAATTGATAGACAGAGTCTTTTGCATTTCCACAAAGATATATTCATTTTGCGTGAATTTTGTTTCATTTTTTTTATTTTTGGGTAACTGAATTTTGTTTCATTTGACATGGGTTAGATGAAGTATTAAATTATGGGAAAAGGCTGGGTATGCTAGCACCCTATGTGTCTAACTCTCTCTTCCTTCCTTTGAGGGGTAAGGAAATCATTTCAAAGTGGGGAAGAGAGAGAGAGAGTGTGCTAGCATTCAGTATACTGGTAGCATATCCATCCCTCTCCCTTAAATTATTCGTCTACAGCCATTATTTGTAGAATCTAATGCAGTATTCTTACTTGGCATTAGAAACTAAAAATGGGCTACATGGCCTAGAGTTTAGAGTTTAGGGACTTTAGACAGCTGTGAGATGCTACGAAAATTTTCCTTTAAGGGCCTGTTTGGTTGCCAGAAAAAAATGGGGTGGGCAAAAAAGGCTGGGATACTTGGGTAGTTTTCCATAAAATTCCAAAACATTTGGTTAGGTTGGAGAACTTAATCGACAACTTGCATATGGGTCAGAAGTTGTTTGCTGACATTGCACATGATTTCGGAATCCGGATCGAACCCTCCATAGGGATGTGGGATCCACTACCCATGGAGGGTTCAGATCTGTTCCCACCCGTCCCCATGTGGGTAGCAGATCCAAACTCCCGCTTTCAGTGGGACTCTGAGGAGAAAGTGTTCGGCTCTATACAGTAGAGCATCGACGAAGGCAATGTCTCATAGCAGCAATGCGGGAATTCAATGCCGACTAGGGATAACAAGAAGACGATTCTGAGGCATATTCAATTTAACTGAGCAAGTTGCTTGGTGCTGAAGAAGCAACTCGGTGTAGGGATGTAAACGGATTGGATTCGGCTCGAATAGTGCTATATCCGCATCCGCATCTGATTAGCTTTCAGACGGATTCGGATAGTGCTAAACGGATACGGATCGAATATTTTATATGTTTACATATAAATATAGCTTTTCGAATAGCTATAGCCTATCCATATCCGTATCCGTTTAGCTTTCGGACGGATTCGAAAACTAGGGGTGCAAGTTTGGCCCTGTCGACCCGAACCCATCTTGGCCCACCCTGAGCCCGAACAGGGCTTGGGTTGAGATATTTGGCCCTGAGGGCGGGTCAGGGCTGAAAATTTCTGACCCTGAATCAGGGTCCGTCAGGTTAGGGTTGAGGCCTCAGGCTAAGCTTGGCCCGACCCTGATTTAAGTTATACTATAAAATATATATTGATATAATATATATACATTATAAACTTTAAATGTCACCCACATTTTTTTATACAATATATTATATATATGAAGACAATAAGTGATATAATACTTTTTATTATAGTGTTATTTTATGTAAAATTGATAATGTTCTTCTCGATCCATTCCAGCCCATGCATTTCTTTTCCATTTCCCATGATCAGGGCCAATCAGGGCCAGCCTAGCCCGACCCTGAGGGCGGGTTAGAGTTGGATTTTTCTGGCCTTGAGTCAGGATCGGGTCGGGCCTGGGCCCAGCAAAGTGGACTTAGGGTTGGACTAGGGTTCTATAAAGCTCGACCCAACCCGACCCTATTGCAACCCTATCGAATAGTGCTAAACAATACGGATACGGATTTCGGCTATTCATTGTGCGAGTTAGTAGTACCATCGGATAGATCTCTCTCTCCCTAGCATAGTAACTGGGTAATATGTACATGGGTTTTATCGTTTGACAATAGAGCTCGTATCCTCTGTTTTCTGGTTTCAACGTTTCTGGGACATCCAAACTTGAATCAACCTTCAATTAATCATGTTTGGAGTTTGGAATCTGGATGAGTGGGTGGCACAACACCACAACCTCCTTCAAATCAGAATATTTTCCGTTTTGGAGCCCAAACACGTTTTCAAAATTCTGTATTGATAACCAGAATCAGAATCGGCAATCCCAATGTTTCTATACTTTTTCTTTAATATCAGTTTCAGAATCGCCACTTGTCTATCCCTATTTCAGCGATGGTGGATGGGGCGGAAGAGTACTGCAACGACAGGATTGAGGAATGATGTTGCAAGAAGAGCTACCCGTAAGAATAAGAAGAATAGGAAGAAAGATTGAGGAATGATGTTGCAAGAAGAGCAACCCGTAAGAATAAGAAGAATAGGAAGAAAAGGAATTCGATCGTCAGTTCTCTATGGGAAGAAGAAAAGGGAAGAGATGCTGGAAATTAGTTATTTTAATTATTCCCACACGTTAATATTTTGGTAAAATTACGTCTATCACCTTTGGGGGTTTCAAAATTAAGTCCATACCCCTGCGTACTAACTCTGTTAATTTTAATAAAAAAATGACAATTTTGTCTTTTCTTATTTCTTATATATAAACCCAAACCCAAACCCAAACCCACCCTTGTTAACTTGTTACCCTAAGTAAATGGAGCAACAAAGGTTGGGACTCAACGACCTTCCATTATTGTGCCGGTAACCACTTGTTGCTTTGGCGAACGTTACAGGCATCTCCGACGACCATTGTAGCTTCGGCGACCTCCTTCTAGCAAATAGGTAAGCATACTTTCTTCTTCTTATTCTTCTTCAGCACGGCCCTCTAGCAAAAGGTATGCATTTTAGTATTAATGATAGGAACTATGATGTGATGCTTTGCTGAAGCATTAACTTTGAATACTCTTCATGAAATGGCCAATGGTTCATTCAAGGTTAATATGTCGCAATAGCTTCAGATACATAAATTAGATAAATGATGCTTTAGGGAAACTAAATCAATGTATGTAAATTAATTTTACAAGTTGGTTAAAACGCCATTTGAGATGGTATAGAACCTTGTTTTGCCCTTCATCTAAGCCTTATCTGAACTATTGCAATACGCATATGAACCTTGTTCTACCCTTCATTTGACTACCCAATGATAGCACCTCTCCATCTCTTGGATTCTTGGAGAACAACTTCATCCCTTGATGATGGTAGGTTTATGCAAATGTATGGGTCTGCTATAAAATTTAGGTGCTTTAAAACATTGGTAGAATGATGCATTGTTTTAAACATGGCAAACCAAAAAACTCTGTTTTAAACAAGGGTAAATTATGAAACATACCCTGAAACCGGATTGAATCTCAGATCACCCCCTCCTATTTGAAAAAACTCATCCGTCCCTCTCTACAGTCTACAGTGACCGTTGTTAACTTAAGTAAAAAAAAAAGTTGAAATATCATATATACCCTTTTAGCTTTAAAACATAAATAATTCAAAGAAGAGGGGCACATTTTACCGTTGGACCAAGCTTCAACCTCAACGGACATATTCATCTCTTCTTCTATGCTCTTCTTCTCTACTAGGGCATACTAGGCTGCTCTGCTACGGTAAGTCATATCCTCTATCTTCCATCTTCTTCTTCTCCTATTCTGCTCTGCTATGGTAAACCATATCCTCTATCATTCCATCTTCTTCTTCTCCTCTTATTCTCTGCTAGGGTTTTTTCAGTTTCAATCTCTTCTTCTTCAATGTTGTATATTTGATGCTGAATCAACTATAATAATGTAAATAGAAGCCATGAAAAGGGCAGGGATAGGGACATGATGCATCTATTTATGTAAATCCATCAATTATTATAGATCTGTGTGTTAATATTAGTCAATGTTAAGTGTTGTGTGTCTCTAGGAAAGGATTTAAAGTGTTGCTGAGAACAATAAAATGCTAATGAAGAGAAATACAGTAAAAATAGACAAGTTTTATGTGCTTTTATCTGGAAAACAGAGCCTTGATCTTCTTGTAAACCTTTAAGAAGTTTGTCTAGACCCCATACTTCCTTGCACTTCTAACAAGGGAGTTTTTGTTTGAGATGTAAATTGTACTGATCTTACAGAATGAACTAGAAGACGATGAAAAAAGAACGAATCACTATTGATCTTGCAGAATGAAAAAAGAAAAATTATAGCAAAAATGAAGATCAGCAGGACTAGACTTAGCCAAATTCTAAAAAGCTTGACTTAATAGTCTCAAATATTCAAACAAACCTGTAAACCAACTTTGGGGCAGCCAGGAGTCCAATTCAGAAAAGAAGTCTACGACTTTTTAGGGCCATTGATAAACCCAAAATCACACCGGCCAATCGGGAGCCGCCACATGTCCCGGCCCAAGGAGGTGGGCCGTCCCAGGCCCGACGGAGAACCAGCTCAGACATAAACCACAAGCGCGACCATGGGCACAGACTAGACGAGCGCGACCATGGGCACAGACTAGACGAACGCGGCCGTGGGCATGGACCAACCACAGGCGCGGCCTCACGGGGTGCGGGCTCACAGGCGCTACCTCACTACCACGGGCGCGGCCTCAGGCAAGGCCACGGGCGCGGCCTCAGGCAAGGCCACGAGCGTGGACCCAGGCAAGACCACGGGCGCGGTCCTTGGGCGTAGACCAAGCCCGGGGACATGACCATCACCAAGATCCAAGTACGAGCACTACAAGTTACTACCACCGCTATCAACAAGACATACACCATCTCAAGGATACTAGGCCACTGCCTACCAGCCACATAGTCCCAAACGGACTCAAACACCAAGGACCTTATCCAACACGTATAAGCATCTATCTATTAAGGACATCAACCCTACGGGGACACTACCTCCCTTAGGGAGGCAACCAACCAAGGGAGAACCCTGCTACCCAGGGACTCTATCAATTATGAGGATTACTCACCATCGGCTGGGACTCTCCACACCGCCACATTCCACTATAAAAGCAGAGGTACTCTACCCCATCAACTCATCTTGAATTCTATCACTCATCTGTTTGCTCAAAGAGATCTAACTTAGGCATCGGAGAGTCCTAGGCCGGAACCACACCAGTTTTCCTTTGTCACCCTGGTCCTTTTGCAGGTTACGACACTCGAAGGGACCGCCGACGATTTCTCTACGCAACAGCCACCAAATAAATCAATAAGTTGTGAGTTTAAGTCCACCAAGAGAGAAAAAAAAAAAAAAAAAGAAGAAAAGAGGATTCAGTGTTTGAGGAGAGGGTAAGGAAGAAAATAAGGCAAGATGGAAGTGGTCTAGTTCTCACTTCTCACTTTTCAATTAAGCTTCAATAGAAGCCATGGAGAAGAGAACCAGTAAGACATCACAGCAACACACTACGACAATACACCACAGCAAAATCACCACACTGCCACACCATATTTATAGGAAGAGAATTTAAACAAGTAGCAACTGTAAATTAACACTCAAGATTTATGAAGCTCTAAAACACATGCAGATAACAGCAGGCCCTAATCACAAAACCATTACCCATAACACATACACCTCAGGCCTATTATGGAGGTCTCTAAAATTACAATCAGCTGGCCTCATATCTGGATCCCAAGTGATCAAGTGGAGGTTATGGACAGGGGAATAGATCCCCACAACTGCAACTATATTAAATCTCAGGTTGCAGAGAATAACATATTCAATCTCAGGTTGCAGAAAACAGCATATTGAACAACAAAAGAGTTTTTAAGTCAATATAAATGAGATGCTTCCATACATAATTAAGTTCATTTTGGTTTATTAAGGCTTAATTTATTTTCTTTCTATTCTTCTTGTAAAATTCTACAGCTAATGTACATATGGTGCACATGTAGTGGCATCTTAGGACTTTCAAAAGAAGAATTGGTGCACAGAAGTTTCAATGAGGCAAAGGCAGAGATGACATATTCTAACAAAGGAAATACCCTTCCATTTGATTCAACATTTTGAATTCTTTTCCTAGCTGCTATCTAGCTAGGAGAAAAAATATGTATGACTACTTTATGACAACCATTCTATGAATAAAACAAGGGTGTAACAATGGAACAAATAGGGCAATATTTTCTCACACAATGCTTTGCAAATTAATTTGGTATAATCAGAGCATAGAACATATGGGCATTACAAAGGATTTATATGTTATAAGAAAAACCTTATTGTTATTCAAGGTTACCTGTGATCGTCTGAGAATGTGGTTACAGGTTAGGGTTTTGGTTCCTATGACACAAAAAACCCAAAAATTATGAGCACTATGTAATAATGTGGAACAAAAGGATGGGGAAATTGAAGACAAATGTTCAAGAAGAACCTTTTCCTTACTCTGGTGGCCGATATGCTTCCCACTTTCTGGCCAAGAAGCTTCTCTGTCAGAGACAAATGTTGAAGAAGAACGATGGTTGAAGAAATCTTGGAAATTTCGTTGCCGAAAGTACAATCTTCTATGCCATTCGTGTGTATCTCGCCAAGAAATCTTGGAAATTTCTTGTCTTTCTTCTCAGATTAGAGTTGCAGGTGAGTTAGGATGAGAGCAGTGTGAAGAAGGAAGAAGATCCAATACGAATTTGGGGTTTTTAGATTTTAAGGACTAAGCAGTAACTACACAATGGTCAAAGGTAGTTTAGGGTTTTTAAAAAAATTAACCTACAAACTTCATAAGTTAATTGCATAAAACTAACGGGAGGGACTGATTTGTAATATAGGGCTCTGAAGCAGGGAGTGTTTTGAGTTTTTTCAGATAGGAGGGGGTGATTTGAGATTCAATCCGATTTCAAGGGGTGTTTCATAATTTACCCTTTAAACAATGTACAGAGCTCTTTCATGTGCCATCATACTTAACTGGAACTTCTATTTCTTTCTGTAAACGAAAATTCAAATTTCAAACTTCAAATAATTTGACAAAGTCATTAAACGTTGGAGAGGTTCCATCGTCCAAGGATTATCTCAATCCTACGTACAAAGTAGTACAAAGTAGGAGGTTGTTGAGTGTAACTAAAACTCAAATTCATGTACGTTGTATTATTAAAACGTTGGAGATATCCTATAAATATACAACACCCTATCACATAAAATGATAAGGTGAAACTTTCAAATTCAAACCTGATCTCTATCTACTTCTCTATCTCAGCCTAACCGTTCTAACTTGGTATCAGTCACCAAAAGACCAATGTCATCTTCTCCAATGGCTAACTCCGACAACTCCACCACCTCTGGCAATACCATCACTACTCATAGCAGCATCATCTCTCCAACAAATCTTATCTCTCTTCTCCCTGTGAAACTAGATAGAAACAATTATCTTCTCTGGAAATCCCAATTCCTCCCTTTGCTTCATGCCCATGATCTATATGGCTACGTTGATGGTAGCACTCCTGCTCCACTGAAAAGTCTTCCTCTCTCTCCTGAATCCTTATCTTCTGAAGTGCCCACTACCAACCCGACTTATCTCACCTAGAGAAAGCAAGACCAAATTATTCTCTCCTGGATCATATCGTCCCTAACCGAGACTGCCTTGGCTCAGATCATCGGTCTCACTACCTCACATGCAGCCTAGAGTACCCTAGAACGCATCTATGCATCCCAATCACAAGCAAGAATAATGCAGCTCAAATATCAACTGCTCCAAATCAAGAAAGGGACCCTATCAATGGCCAAGTACCTTCAGCGAATTAAGAACCTGGTTGACAACCTTGCGGCTGCTGCTAATCCAGTCTCAGACTCAGATGTTATTCTAAGTATTTTGCGAGGACTCGGGCCTGAATATGAGTCGCTTGCGACGTCCATCACCACAAGACTTGAGCCATTGCCGCTAGATAATTTCACTGGTATGTTGCTCAGCCAGGAAATCCTTTGAGATCAGCGTTCGACTCACCTCGATCTTCCAACGCTCGAAGCCAATGTTGCTGCCAAGAGTACCAATGCTTCCACGACTCGTGGTCGTGGCTATAGCAATCAAACTTCAAGGGGACGTGGCTATAGAAACTATAACAATGCAGGCCGTAGTAGGAATTATCAAACCAATGCACCTCAGTCCAATGCAGAAGCAAGTGGCAGTCCGGGCTGCCAAATATGCCATCGGACTAACCACACTGCAGCCACCTGCTACAACAGATACAATCCAAATTATCATGCTCCAACTGCACCAGCTGCACCAGCTCAAACCGAAGCCCTACTGGCCACTCCTACTGCCACGTTTGATGGTGCATGGTACCCAGACTCGGGTGCAACTCACCACATCACCTCTGATATGGCTAATCTCAGTGTTAGTTCTCCATATACAGGAACCGACCAAGTAAGGGTCGGCAATGGGGTAGGTTTGCGTATACAAAACACTGGCACCTCTCATATTGCATCTAATTTGAGAAATCTTTCATTAAATGATGTTTTACATGTGCCTAGGATCACTAAAAATCTGTTATCAGTGAGTAAATTTATAGCCGATAATGATGTTATATTGGAATTTCACCCAAATTGCTGCTATGTGAAGGATCCGCGCACGGGGATCATTCTACTCAAAGGGCTGATTAAAGATGGATTGTATCGCCTTCCTCATCCACCGTCATCAAGTCTACAACCATCAATAAATATTGGAGAACGAGTTTCCAAGTCTGTATGGCATGACAGATTAGGGCACCCTTCCTCCAAGTGCATGGATTTCTTACTTCATTAGCATATTTTACCAGTTTAGGCATCTTCGGCTTCCCAATTTTGTGTTTCCTGTCAAATGGGAAAGGCACATAAATTACCTTTTACTGCAAATAATTCGGTGGCTTCATCTCCATTCGAGCTTGTTCACTCAGATATTTGGGGACCCACACCATCTCCTTCTAAGCATGGTTTTCAATATTATATTTCATTTATTGATGATTTCAGCAGATTCACATGGGTGTTTCCTATTGTATCACGCTCTGAGGCGTTATCTGTTTTCTTGCAATTCAATGCTCACATTGAGAATTTTTTCAAACATAAGCTGAAAGTTTTTCAATCAGATGGAGCCAAAGAATATCAATCCTTTGACAAGTTTTTCAAAGCAAAAGGCATAGTCCACCAATATTCATGCCCTCACACATCAGAACAAAATGGAAGGGCAAAACGTAAGCATCGTCACATTGTAGAGATGGGCCTCACTCTTATGGCCTGTGGCTCAGTTCCCCTAACCTTTTGGGATTCGGCTTTTGACACTACAACATTTCTCATCAACCGATTACCAACTCCAGTTTTGGGAAACAAGTCACCATGGCAGGTGTTGTTTGGCAAAGATCCTGATTATAAGCTGCTTCGCACTTTTGGGAGTGCTTGCTACCCATGGCTAAGACCATACAATAAGCATAAGTTGCAGTACAGAACTGCTCAGTGTGTCTTCCTTGGATACAACAATAGTCACAAGGGGTACAAATGTTTTGACCCATCAATTGGGAGAACCTACATCTCTCGCCATGTCACATTTGATGAAACATGCTTCCCTTTTGCCATCAAGGCTCAACTCAATAAACCACTTGGATCAAACCCAATGAACCCATTCATTGTCACAACTGACAATATCATTTCATCCAATCACCAAAATCCCAACCTACATTCACCCATTCCTTTAAATACCGAACCAAATGTTCAACCCATTGGCAGTCCTATCTACAACCAACCCACACCAGTTGACCACATGGCCCAAACAGAAATACCAAGCCCACCAACATTAAGTCCGCCAAACCCAAGTCCACCAAACCTAAGTCCAACTAACCACAGTCCACCAAATCCGCCCCTCCCACCAGCCCACCATTCGATGGTTACTCGGCTTTGGTCTGGGGTTATTAAACCAGTCCAAAAGCTCAACCTACTTGCAATTAAATATCCCATCACCACGGCCTACCTAGCTGATTCCCAACCCACTGAAATCGAGCCCACTTCCTACACAATGGCCAGCAAAGATTCCAAGTGGAGACAAGCTATGAGTGAAGAGTTTGATGCCCTTTTAAAAATATGGCACGTGGCAATTAGTACCCCATCATCCATCGATGAATGTGGTTGGCAACAAGTGGGTGTATCGCATCAAGAGAAACTCTGATGGATCAATTTCACGCTACAAAGCACGGCTTGTAGCAAAAGGCTTCCACCAGCGGGAAGGACTTGATTATTTTGATACTTTCAGTCCAGTTGTTAAGCCAAACACAATTCGGACTGTGTTGTCAGTTGCAATACCCAATGGATGGGTGCTAAAATAGCTTGATGTTCAAAACGCTTTCCTCAATGGGGCGCTAGAAGAAAATGTTTACATGACTTAGCCTCAAAGATTTGTGGACAAGGAGTTTCCAAATCATGTGTGCCACTTGAAGCATGCACTATATGGGCTTAAACAAGCTCCTAAAGTATGGTCCACCAGACTAGGGACGTTTTTGGTCTCCATTGGGTTCCACCATTCCTCTTCAGATACAGCCCTCTATGTTCGCCAGTCCAAACACCACACCATTTATTTGCTGGTGTATGTGGATGACATAATTGTGACCGGCTCAAGTTTGCAAATTGTGCAAGATCTAATTCGACAAGTTGGCATGGAATTTGCCATCAAAGAACTGGGGGACTTAAGCTTCTTCCTTGGAATTGAGGTAGTTCGAAATTCAACAGGGCTACATCTGTCACAGACCAAGTACACCCTAGATCTCCTTCATAGGGCCAACATGGAAGCAGCTAAGCCCATGCCCACACCGAGTTCAACAATTGCATTGACTCCAGGGTCAAGGATAAGATTTGAGGATCCAAGCCTTTACAGGAGTATTGTGTGGGCACTGCAATACCTAACCCTAACAAGACCTAACATTGCCTTCTCGGTCAATAGGGTTTGTCAGTTCATGCACAACCCTACCAATGAGCACTGGGCAGCAGTTAAAAGAATACTCTGGTATCTCAAAGACACGGTGGACATGGGCATTCAACTAAAGCCATCAAATATCCAACAGCTGCATGCGTATACAGATGCTGACTGGGCTAGTTGTCCATATGACAGGCGCTCAACTAGTGGCTACTGCATTTACTTGGGTGACAACTTGGTCTCCTGGAGCTCCAAGAAGCAACATACTGTAGCAAGGTCCTCAACAGAGTCGGAGTATAAAGGGCTTGCCAACACGGCTGCAGAACTATTATGGCTGCGCCAACTCTTGTGTGATCTTGGGATAAAATCATCGGCACCAGTTATCTACTGTGACAACATTGGTTCAACGTACTTTGCAGCCAATCCATTGTTCCACGCAAGAACAAAACACATCGAGATTGACTACCACTTTGTGAGGGAGCAAGTGGCGTCCAAGCAACTCTGTGTTTGGTTCATGCCTAGCCAAGATCAACTAGCCGATGTACTAACAAAGGGGCTACCAGGACCACAATTCAAATTATTGAGAGACAAGCTCACCGTTTGCGCCCGACCGATTCGCTTGAGGGGGTGTGTAAATGAAAATTCAAATATTCAAATTTCAAATAATTTGAAAAAGTCATTAAATGTTGGAGAGGTTCCATCGTCCAAGGATTATCTCAATCCTACAAAGTAGGAGGTTGTTTAGTGTAACTAAAACTCAAATTCATGTACGTTGTATTATTAAAACGTTGGAGATATCCTATAAATATACAACACCCTATCACATAAAATGATAAGGTGAAACTTTCAAATTCAAACCTGATCTCTATCTACTTCTCTATCTCAGCCTAACCGTTCTAACTCTTTCTATGCTTCAGTAAAGCATCACATCATGGTTCCTACCTTCTTCTTATAACTGTGTGGGCACCATTTCCATTGAGGGGCCAACCAACAACAAAGAAATTGAAGCAGCGGTGGCTGGGTACCGTTCCCATTTCTTCTTATGTTTACCCATACCCTCCTCTTCTTCTTCTTCCTCCTCTTACAACACTACCGCCCACCCAACCCTGCTCCACCCTTAACTCCTGTTCTTCATCCCAATCCACCGCCCCACCTCCACCCCTGCAACCCAGCCCCACCTCAACCCCTGTTCTTCCTTAGCAACGTTTAGGTGGATGGGAACCAGAGTGCGAAAAAGAAGAAAATAAATATCAACGGAGAGATGCATTGATCCTGGTTTCTTATTTCATTTTTCCCTAATAAATGCCATAAATAGTATGTGAATCTTGTGAACACTGTGTTCAACACTGAGCTTTCTTTCGTACTTGACAGGAAAAAACAATGGAGAAATTATGAAGACACAACAGAAAATAGAAGGACAAAACATGGGCTTCCACGAGACAACCGATAAATCAATGAACCCAAATCTAATTAAGACTCACAAAAATCTCAAAAAATACATAATTTTGAGGAAATCGAAGTCCAAAAGCAAAGTCAAACTGACAGAATTGGTCTTCCCCCCCCCCCCCCCCCCTCTCCCCTCCCTATTGTCTCCTCGTGCTCCCAATTTTGGCATTTAGGATTCTCTTATACTGGGAGGGAGCGTAAGAGTTTAGGAATTTCTTTAGCCATGTCGCTTCAGGAGAGTGAGGACTTAAAACTCGCAGCGGATACAGGCAACGTGTTTGTCGGAGTGTGAGCAGTTCACACTGGTAACATGCTTGTAGAGACCGTTGGAGAGGCTCTCTGTGTTTGGTGATGGTGATGGCGATGACAAACTCTGTGTTTGACGGTGGGGATGGCAATGACGAGTTCTGTGTTGGGCATTCCCTTTTGAAATGATGATGGTGTTTCAAACAAATAAGGGTAAATATGTAAAAATACATTCATTAAGGGTATTATATGCATTTAACTAATTTTTGGATAATGACATCATCATTTAACTATACTCAGCTAACAGTAAAGGTACATTTGTAAGAATATTTTAAAATATAGAGAAGATTTATGAATAGATGAAACCTTAAGAATGGTAGACGTAATTGTTAGGTAAATTTATTATGGATTCTAGAAGAGAATAAGAACAAAAAAAATTTAAGTAAACGTGGAGGAAAACTTTTTTCCATTTTTTCTATGAAAGGAGGAAAATAACTGTCTTACATGTAGGCATTGACGGTGAAACAAACAAAAAGAAAAGAACACTTTTTACCGTCTAAGTTACGGGAAAGAATTGAAATTTCATCCTCGGACGAGTCACCGTGTACACATAGGGCTGTAAACGGATCGGATTTGGCTCAAATAGTGCTATATCCGCATCCGTATCCTATTAGCTATTGAACGGATTTGGATAGTGCTAAACAGATACGGACACGGATACGAATCGGATATTTTATCCGTTTACATGTAAATGTAACTTTTCGGATAGCTATAGCATATCCATATCTCCATCCGTTTAGCTTTCGGACTGATTCAGATAGTGCTAAACGAATACGGACACGGATACGGAAACGGATTTCGGCTATTCATTTACACCCCTATGTACACATGAAATGGCTGAAATCCCGTCCAGAACTGCATTTCTATAGGTTAGCACGCATGGATAAAAATCCTCTGCACGAACTACAAGGCACTGCAGAGAATTTTTATCGGTTCCAGATCTGGTGCGGCTGCTCGCCCTACCTGTGTTATGCAGAAACAGGGCTACGTGTAAAGATGGTCTTACCTCTATTCGGGCAAGGTGCATGGACAGGGGTAGGGCGGTCTTTGCGTGCAGCCTAGGCAGGACGGGCAACCACGTCGTAAAGGATCCAAATCCATTTTTATCCATTCTAGAGGTCACACACGGATCTTTATCCCCTCAATTTGTCTGCTCCTCAATTTCCTCAATTCAATCTAATAGGGAGGCGGAAATGACCACCCTACTCCCCTGTCCGGATAGGGTCCACCTCCCTCTATTAGAGGAGTTGAGGAAATTGACGGACAGGCAAATTGAGGTGATAATTTTCCTGTCAGACACTCAAGCTAATTTGGCTCTCCTTCAGCCGTGGTGGGAGCTAGAGGTTTCAGCCCAGCAAATAAGGGTGATTTGGTCATTTTATAGGTGGGATCCATTCTAAAGTCGACGCCCTCAGGCCAATCTGGCTCTCTTCCAGCTGTGGTGGGATCTGGAGGGTCCAGCCTGGCAAAATAAGGATGGTTTTGGTCATTTCACAGGTGGATCAAAACCACCCTTATTTTGCCAGGCTGGAATCCCACTAAGGCAACAACGATCTTTTTCCCGAATGATTATTGTATGTGTTTAGTATTCTCAATGGAAAAAGGCCTGGCCGATATTTGAGACTTTTGAACGGTCCAGATTGATGAAGCAGTGTTTGAAGGGTTTGGCATAGAAATCAAAACTGAGAGTTGGCCCACATTTTGAGACTTAATTGACTGACCAGATTCATTGAAATGTATTTCACGGCTCATCTTAGAAACCGAAGCTCAGCCCGAGAAGCAGAGAGAGAGAGAGAGAGAGAGAAGAGAGAGAAGACTTGCAGTGTGTGTGAGTGAGAGAGTTGACTTCGTCATCGGTGGAAGAAGATAGAAGACTGATATTGAAAAGAATATGTCGTTCTCCACAACCTTACAAGCTACAAATCTCCAATTCGTGAAGATTGAAGTAACGAAACCCATCATCTTTGAAGTTCACAGGAACAAGCCCACCAAGTAAAAGCAACAGAAAAACATAAGAGGAGTCCTAAGAAGAAGAGATATTGCAAAGAACCACTTTTCTCCATTGCTCCTTGTTTCTTGCCTTAATTTGTTCCTGGGATTCTAGAGGAGAATTGGTTTTGGTTTGAAGGTCGGATTTTTTTTTTTTTTTGGGTAAGGCATGTAGATTGGGGACCCATGTGTGTTCATGGGCTTCGGTTGTTTCTCTTGAGACATGGGACTTGGTGAAGGCTTTGGATTATCAGTCTGTTGAAGTCTTCTTTTGTGTAAGATGAGGCAGTGGTGAAATTATAAGGTGCCCTGTTATCCTCTTATATTTTCTATTTTGAGAAATACAAGCATTTTGAGATGATGAAAGCATGCGCAATTTGTGTTTTAGAATTCACTAAAATTCATGTTCAGTGACTTGATGACCCAAGAATTCTCATGTTGGTTAATTTAGGGTTTTTTTTTTTTTTGAAGATCTCTACTGGTGCAGCTAGTGAAATCACAAGAAAATTGGATTTTGAAATTCTTAAATATTTAGTATAAATATGCCTCCTTGAATAAAGTACATCTTTGTACTTCTATTGGGTTTTTAATGGCAATTCTCTTTGATTTGCTCTGTTTCAATATGCTTAAAAAGGGTCCTATTTGATGTAGAGATTAGGAAGTATGCTGCTGTTACCGAGGAAGTAGATTTCTTGTAAAATAGAACCAGTTTATTTGAAAAGATGCTCCAACTAGTAGTACTGAAATTTTAAGTTTCTTTCTGGTATTGACTATGAATTTGTTGAAGGTTCCATATTTCATTCAAGTACAGCTTACACTGTGGTGTTCCTGCCACTGAATGTCTCCCTTGAGATGAAATGGACATGTAACTACCTTAGCCTTTGAAGGAAAGTTTCTTTGGGGCCGATTTTCAATAATCTACTCCAATGAAGCTTGGACTTGATATTGGTTAGGACTTAATATCTTTGGTCACACACAGACACAATGAATTACTTTCAAGTAGTTGGACAAGATTTTGAAAGTGAGAATTCAGGTTCTGATAATATATGTTGGCATGTTCGCATGTATTGGCTAATACAGAAAATGTTATTACAAGTAGCTGAACAAGATTTGGAATGTAATTTAATGGGGCTTTCATAATATGTTGGAATGTTCTACTGACCTTATAACCATAGTTCACTATTTCCTTTCTTTTGGAGAGAGACTTTCGGGGCTTTGTAGTCTTTTGTGTTTAACATAAAATGTTGTTTTAAGAAGAATTTTGATCCGATTAAATCCCTTTTGTTGTTAATGAATGAGATTCGATGGAAAAGTAGAAAACTCTAGAGCTAAGCATGTAAAGATAGAATAAGTGAATGCAGGAAGATTAAAACTACGATGAAAAGTCTAACTTCAATCTGCATAACATGCTTAGGCATTTATTCTCTATCCAATTCGCGTTGAAGTGTACATGGCTTCATGCTTTTACCTTCTCTGTTATGTCTTCATTGTTATTTAGCTATTTTGTTAAGCAAGATGTCAGGCATGGGAGACAAACCAAGCCGCTGCAACTCTGAACGTTTTCCTTTTTGTTAAATCTGTAAGTTATATGTCTAGTGGACCTCGCTTTTACAGGAATTTTCTCTGTAGAGTCCGAGTCAAGTGAATACCTATTGATGGGAATTTAACAGTTTCAAATTTACCCAAGTACAAATGCAGTGGCAGACATAATTTTGGAGCAAGTTTTTATTCTGTTGGTGTCTTTTTTTTTTTCCCCATTATTCATTGAGTCCTCTTTATACTATATTTGGTAAATATTTCTTTCCTTAACTTGTATTGATAAGGATTAGTGAGTTGGGTTGGGTTTTCTTTTCAACTTGTTCATCAAAGCCCTAGTTTGGTTTGGAGCATTTGAAGTTGTAAGTTAAAGACATGCCTTCAATAGCTTATGCATATCTAAGAGACTTTCCAGTTTATAATATCCAAAGATAGGGGTTCAAGCTTGGCTTAGTGAGCCCGAGTCCATCCTAAGCCCACCCGAAGGCCTGGGCTGGACTTTCAGAGGGTTGGGATTTCCGGGCCTGAGTTCAGGCTGGACCAGGCCTGGGCTAAGGTCTCAGGTTGAGCCCAGCCCAGCCTTGCCTTATATATGCATATATAATACATATGCACAAGATAAGGGCCATGTATTAAGTTTGTATTAAGTTTCATAATTTACATTTAATATACACCATTGATTTAATATATTAACCATATTCATATTTAGGTTACAAATTATTTTTTTCTATTAAAACATAACGTGAAAATGACAAAAACAGGGCCAAGCCTGGCCCTGAACCAAGCAGGTCTGGGCATGGGTTGAGATATCCCAGCCCGACCTCAGACTGGCCAGGCCTGGGTTGGGCCCTTGAAAACCCCGGCCTGGCCCGGTTGCACTCCTATCCAAAATCTTCTCTCAAACAAGCTGATCTTGTGGACTATTCGCTGAAAACATTAGTGGTGTTGATGCAATTGAGCTCTGATTCCAGAACTTGATGCTGAATCTGATTTGTAGGTCAGAGTAAATATATGACTCCTCTATTATGTCCCTTATCTTCTGCTGTGCTTCTGGTACTCCTTAGATGACCATTCAATTTGTCTGCCTCCTGAAATATTATTCTTCTATGGTGTGGATGTTAAGTTGATCGAGTAACCCCCTCCACCCCCCAACCCCCCCCCCCCCCCCTCCCCCAAAAAAAAAAAGAATGGTAAGTTGATAGGACCCTTGTCATAATTATTTATTACATTCCAGTAACTTTACAGAAGTTTCATGTTTTAATTTACCAAAGTTGATCCTCTTATTGCATAGACATCTTGCCAGCCGTGAGCTTTGTTCTACCTTGTATTTGTTTATGTTGTTGGCATCAACACGTTCCTGCCTAAAACTTTCAGATTCTGTCAGTTGTCAATGACCATTATACTCCAGTCGTACGTCACTTGTTTGTGAAGTTATAATTTTCACATTGAAGATGTGATAGGCGTTCCCATAATGGCCTAGAAAGAGAGCCTTGAAGCCTTTCTATTTGGAAAGAGGAATGAAAGGCCATCTCATTTTGTTCCATCTAACACCTTATGTATTTATTGAATAACTCAGTGTTTGAGGTGTTCAGTGGTTAGTATTTAGGGTTTTTGGGGAATCAATGGAGTAGGATTTTCTAGGGTTTGGATGGAAGTTTGGGGACCAAACTCAGATCGAGTTTCCCAATTGGGGAGGGGAGTAATCGATCCAAATCTGAGAAAAAAGTGATGGCTGGAATGGTCTGTGCAGGGTTTAGGACTTTATGTTTTAATTTGAGAAGGGGGAAAAGTTAGGGTTGGCTGTTTAGAGGATTTAGAAGAAGAGGAATGGGGATAGGGGCTTCAAACTTACTTGGAATTGCAGGTTCTGCAATGGCAGCAGCTGAGAACTTAGAAGGATAGAACCACCTTCAAATTTAGTGATCCTCCCAGCCGTCACGGCGCAAGGAGTCGTAGGAAATCCACCCACCCTTTCTTCCTTGATAGAACCACAAGGCAAACACTCACAAGGAGCAGCAGCAGCAACAATGGCAGCAAACACGATTTTTTAATTCATAAAACTTGTGGGGGAGCCTCCCACGATTTCAATATTAATAATAGAAGGCCATAGGCCAAATCCTAATCTAAGCAAAACACTCCCTCACTAAATCATGGAGGGGTGGACCTAATTAAATAACTTTAAAAAGGTTAAAAGACCTATCTACCCCTAATAAATTAAAACAAAAGATACTTAATTAAATCACTTAAATTGAACCATTGTTTGAACCGGTTCAATTTAAGTTTACAAATGAGCTGAAATAATACTAAGTATAGAACCTGCTAAATTTAAACCTAAGCTATGGCTCCCAAACTAAATCCTAATTTCAGGGCTGCTTCTTCTTCTTCCTTCGGGTGTGGGCACATGGTGCTGCATCAATAGAACTATTAAAGCATTGGTCCAACATAGTTCAAATATGATCAGTTATGGGATTGTTATCACATTACCAATGATCCTTTCCTTTCTTTAAGGTTGTGGTATTACAAAGTTTTTTTTTTTTTTTTTGAAAAGCAAAATATTATAACTAGGAAGAAGAAAGTACATCTTGGCTATGTTGAAGAATACTACAATGTTCCATTACGGCCTTGGAGGCCAAAAACCTAACATTACTGTAGAAATTATCATTAGCATTCCAGGAGAACTTAATATTACAAAGGTTGAATCATATACTATGGTTGTAACAACAAATGAGTAGAGATTCATCAATAAATTCATTTGCCAGAGAAGATAATATAATTAAGACAAACAAACGCAAACTTCTTTTGGGAACAAAAGAAGAGATTCATGACTTTACTATAGCTAGTTTTACTTGGTAGGCTATGTTTGCTTTCTCTCCTTACTAGCAGAAGTTTTAGGTTGGCGTGCAACAATATGAGTCTTTAAATAGGTTTATGGCATGTGCAAAAGGAGAAGATGTGGAAAATGCAACTGTGAATTGCTTCTTTCATTACTTCTCCAGGTAACAGAAGAATGCCCTGTAACCCCTCACCCCTGCACCTGCCTCCACCAACAATATATATATATATATATATATATATATTCTCATTCCATTTTACATTCTTACCTTTTGAGTCTTTGACTTCACTTTTTGCTAACCATATATTCTGATTATTTCCAGAGGCTGGGATACATCACGATCAGAGATGCATCAAACAAATTTTAGAACCTTTGCAGAGCTTCTTTCCGAGTTACTCCAATTGGCTGATGAGGTTGCTTCACTCGCCAAGGATTCCGAAACTGAACCAGAGATTTTCACAGAATTTGCTGTTTTTGTAGAAAAATTCTCACCCATTCTTATTGATTTAAGGGATAATAGCTCTGTCATGGACACACTGTCCATTCAAAAGGCAGTTGAGTCGCTAGAAAATGAGCTTAGACATGCTAGGACAGTAATCAAGGCTTCCAATTCAATATCATCGAAACAGGTTGGGGAAATTATTCATGATCTTGGTAGATGTCTAGGCCTTGTGCTTTTGGCAAGCCTTGATGTGTCAATTGAAATCAAAGAAAAGTTTGGAGCTTTACATAAAGAAATGATGAATGTAAGGTTCAATGCAAGCACTGACCATGAATTGGAGTTTATTAATGACCTGGAAGTGAAGGGGGAGAATGATAGAAGAATCATTCTTGATATTAACGATATTGCCTTGCACCTTAAATATGGAAATGATGAAGAATTCAGGCTTGCACTTTCTGGATTAAGATCACTAATTAGCGAGAAGATGATTCAGAATGAATGGGTAAACGATGAAAGTATTATTCCAATTCTTTTGAATCGATTGCCATCTAGTAAGGAGAATGATCGGTTGACTATAATTTCAATACTGAAGAGCCTTCTAGTGGAGAATGATGAAAACAAGGTAGATAGAAGTCAATTTTACTTATGTATTTGTTCTTAATTCTGCGGTTTGACTACACATGTGTTTTGGCATCTTAGACTGCTATTTTGTGTACAGGGGAAAATGGTGGATGTTGGATCCTTGTCGATGTTGGTGCGCTCTTTAACACAGGATGTTGAAGAGCGTCGAGAAGCTGTTGGGCTCTTGCTGGCTCTCGCGGAAGTCCCAGCAGTCCGTCGGAGGCTTGGCAGAATACAAGGTTGTATTCTTATGTTGGTTGCTGTGCACAATGGGTTCGACCCTCATTCTTCACAGGATGCAGGGAAATTGTTGAATATTTTGTCAAGCAACACTCAGAATGTTCTTCATATGGCAGAGGCAGGTTACTTCAAGCCTCTGATAGAATATCTGAGGGAAGGTACTTATAAAGCTTTCCTTAAGCTCTAGCATTTAATTTCTTCCCATTCTTTTGTCAACTTGTTTATATCATATGATTTTGATCACCTTTCTGGAATGCACAAAAGATGGATTTGGGGTTATGTCCCAGTGTTTGCTTTGGATCCAAAATCCTTATGTGCTTGGATATTTGAAAATGACAATCTGTGTCCTTAAGGAGTGAAGCCCCTACAACGGGCAAAGTCTTTGCTATTCCTCGTCCGCATGTGCATCTTTTTACCATATTCCAGTAACTTTTAGTTTCACAGGAATTATATGAGATCGAGATGGTGCAAATTTTCCATTTTAAGTCTGCCTGGACATTAGGTTTCACAATTTATACGAGAACACTTCTACCTTATGACAGGATAAAGTATCTCATAACATGTTTGAACTTTGAACATGAATGACAAAGATGACTTTGCTTTGAGCTTTGTCTACAGTCTGAAATTACATTGTTGCATCTGCCATGTATATTATCCTTCTTAGAACTTTGAATATATCATTTTTGTTATTCTGTTGATTGGTAGTTAACCTTAGGTTAACTTGCAATATCGAGGTTGGGATTAAAAACCAACTAGTTTTGTTATGTGTTCGGGACTATCTCCAACTCCATATACCTACAATTTACTTTTCTTTGGTTCATGGCTGTAAACTTGACAAGTCTCTACAGTTTCTATGGTCTCATCCTGAAGACATTGAGCACTTTAAAATTTACAAAAGATCAGTTTCCTCTTTTCACCACCCGTTGGCTGTCCAGAAATAGGAGGAAACTGAAGTGTATATGTGGCACCCTATGTCAGCTAAGCATGTGAGGTCCCAATACTGTAATTAGTGTGTGCCCTTTACCTTGACAGTTAATTGTTAGTATTATATGTGGAATCCCTTGCTGTTGAAGCACTTTCATATTGCAAAAAAAAATTCATTTGTATGATTAAGCTATTTATGAGCTATATTGTCTATTTTTAGGTTCCGATATGAGTAAGATTCTTATGGCAACAGCACTTTCAAGAATGGAGCTTACGGACCAGAGTAGAGCTGCTCTTGGTGAAGGAGGAGCAATTGAACCCCTTGTCAAAATGTTTAGTTCTGAAAAACTTGAAGCCAAGCTCTCTGCGTTGGGTGCCCTGCAGAATCTGTCTAGTTTGGCTGAAAATGTTCAGATTTTAATTAATTCAGGCATTGTAACATCTTTGCTCCAGCTCCTTTTCTGTGTTACTTCTGTGCTCATGACACTTCGAGAACCAGCTTCAGCCATACTTGCCAGTATTGCTCAGTCAGAATCTATACTTGTGAATCAAGATGTGGCAGAAAAGATGCTCCCACTTTTAAACTTGTCCAGCCCAGAAATTCAGTGTAACCTCTTAAGAGCACTCAATAGTATTGCCAGCCACTCCAATGCATCCAAGGTTAAATTCAAGATGAAAGAAAATGGTGCACTTCAGCTTCTCCTACCCTTCTTAACTGACCGAAATACAGAAATCAGAACAGTTGCCTTGAATTTACTATACAATCTCTCTAAAGATTCTCCAGGAGAGTTGTCTGAACAACTGGAAGAGATCCATCTCAATGTTATAGTAAATATTGTCTTAGAATCAGTGTCGGAGGATGAAAAAGCTGCTGCTCTTGGACTATTGAGCAACATCCCTGCTGGCAACAAAAAAGCGACAGATTTTCTCAAAAGGGCAAATTTGCTGGCCATTCTGCTTTCATTGTTGGGTGTATGCACCCCAACTTCAACACCCACAAGGAGATGGTTAGTCGAGAGTGTTGCGGCTATATTGATTCGGTTTACAGTTCCTTCAGATAAGAAACTTCAGCAACTAGCTGCTGAACATGGGGTGATCCCGTGGCTTGTGAAGTTGCTCTCAATTGGGTCGCCGACTGCCAAATGTAGAGCTGCAACTTCGTTAGCTCAGCTGTCACAGAATACACTTCACCTTAGCAAATCCAGAGCATTGAGGTGGCTTTGTATGCCTCCCTCTGGACATGCATTTTGTGAAGTTCATGATGGCTACTGCTTCGTGAAAAGCACGTTTTGTCTTGTCAAGGCTGGTGCTCTCTCACCACTATTCCAAATTTTGGAAGGTGAAGACAGAGAAGCAGATGAAACTGTCCTTGGTGCCCTTTCAACTATCATGCAAGATGAGATCTGGGAAAATGGTAGTAAGTTCATTGCCAAATCATCGGGCGTTCATGCCCTTTTGAGAGTTCTTGAATTAGGTAATGTAAAGGCCCAAGAGAAAGCACTTTGGATATTGGAAAGGATTTTTCGAATGGAGGATAATAAAGTGCAGTACGGAGAACCCGCTCAAGTGTTGCTTATTGAACTAGCACAAAAGGGATCTCCAACCTTAAAATCAACAATTGCTCAGATTTTGGCGCATCTTGAGCTCCTGCAAGTTCAATCAAGCTACTTCTGAGGAAGTTTAAATTGAGTAAGGTGTGTATTATTTTTATTTGGTGAAATTAATTTCATGATTCTTTCGGTGTTCCAATTGTTGTTTCTCCTATCAGTTGGTTCATGACTAGATGTGTACATTAGTAGATCTCAGGTGTAATTTAGTTTAAGAAGGTAACTGTGTACATGAAAATTGTCAAATTGGAAATAAAAGATGGGGATGGTGGTGAAAACGTCACCATCTTTCTGCTAATCCTTCTGGCTCATGAAATAATGATGGTTTCATTGTAATTTTAACCTTTTTTTCCCCCAGGAATTGTACCTGCTAGTCATTTTTTTTTTGTTGGAGCTACTTTACCTGCTGTCTCAGTCAAGATGAACTGTATATATCACTTATAAACTATTGATTTTGAAATTCCTAAGCTCTCTTAAAACCTAAATAGCAAACTAAGCCTACTGCTGTCTTAGAGACACCATGTGATATACAACCTAATGAACCTATGATTGTTCGTTCTTTTTAACAGTTTCTTCCCAATGTTGGTTCTTTAGCAATCCTATATGATGGAATTGATGAGTTTAAGATGCTTTTCCAAATATATTTTTTTTGACGAAGTCACCCTATTCGCACTATTGGAATCTCACCACCCCTTTGTGTCAATCCATTCCATAATTTGTAGCAATTAGGGGGAATACTTGGGTGTGCTGGGCCCAGACCCAAGTCCAAGCGGGAAACCAAGTTGACCCATTAAGATCCCATTCGATTTCCTACAGTGTCTCCAAATTGCCTTACACACATTATAGCTTACAAGTCCATCATATATGGCTTTCTTAGGTGTTGTTAGAGGTGTCTCTACCTGTGGAAGATGCACTATCCTTGCACATCTATACCTGTACACTTCTCATTTAATCCTTCCTCTCTCTTCCCTAACAACATACCCAAAAAAGAGATAACAATCTAAAATAAAATAAATTCATTGCATCATATTGTCATTACCCCTCAAGTTGGTTTTCCTATCACATAGGTATCTTGCTTTCCTACATTTAATTAGTATTCCTGGGAGATGCATTGTGTGTGAAGCATATTTCTGTTTAAATGTATAGAATATGTAAAAAGAGGAACACTTTCTTTTGGCAGTTCAAAGAGAGGAACACTTTCTGTTGGCAGTTCATGATTCTTAATTCACTCCCTCAATATGATATCAACAGCTTCTTATGAGATATCTGAGCTTACAATCTAAATGATACATAGTTTCTTTGATTTACAAAAAGAAAATCAAGGAATAGAAAGAGAAGTCTACTTAATCATAAGTTGTTTTATAAGTTCTAGCTTAAAAATTACAAAAATGTGTTTTGCACATCTGAAATATTGGAGAAAATTGAAGGTCTTGAAATGATAACCATAAAAGAAAGACAGTAAATAGTCAATTAGAATAATCTGTAAGAAGCATTTTCAAATTGAAACATTAAAATATTCTCGAGTGTTTGTGACAAGAATGATTTAAATCAAATGGTGAATCTTAATTGGGATTTCACAAACGGTTAGAATGTTGGTTTTAATTAAGGTAAGCCTTATCCTATTATAGTTTCAACCATTAGTTTTCTATTTTATAATGTTTTGTATTGTATAATTGTTCATTTGAAAGTACTTGTAACCTATTAAAGGAATTTAAAGTTTGAACATAGGAAGAAGAAGTATCTGAATTCCTTAAATACTATTACAAGTTAAGCAAATCAAATAGCTGGAGTGATAGTTGAATGATAACTACCATACTTATAAGGAAAAAAATTTTCCCCGGGCAACATCATTGGAAACTTTTATCTACCAGTGCTAATAGGGCTGAACCAGTCTTAGGTTGATCTAATAAGTTACCGTCATCGGTATCCATGTTGGTTTTGATACGGATTTACTACTGTTATGGTATCGATAGATCGATACCGGTATCGGCTGCTACAACCAATCCAATACTGATACTTGAAACCATACGAATTACTAATCTGATCTAATTCTTTTCTTTAGGACACTCATCTGATCAAATTGACATCATAATTGAGGGAAAAAAATATTTCATGTCCACTTGTGGAGTGGCTTCTGTAGATGGCCATAGTTTCTTCCACATAATAATTTCATTAGATTCAAATTTTTTTGAATATGATGTTTACATAAGCATGAATCAGATTAGAAAGTTTTAGCCCAATTGATTTTCCAACAATGAGACAAAGAATTGAGTAACTGGTAGATGATTTAACTTTGGAAACTTTGTTGCAACTTCATTTCAACTATTTAGAGGAATGAGTCTACCAAAGTTAAGATGGGACCTAGAACTTGATAGGTGACTAATCCAATGGATGGCTTGAGCAAGAATACTTCCTCCATGTGTGGCTCAAAAAGGTTGGATTCTGTGGAGAAGCCACTCTATATGCATAATATAAGGTAAAAGGTTTCGTAAAAGGTGGTCCATAAAGGAACCTACATGGATGCACTTAGTTCTAGGGATGTAAATGGATAACAGAAAATTCAAATTCGATATGCATTCATATCCGTTTAGGGACATCTGTATTCGTTTAGAGATATTCGGAAAAAAATCCGAATATTTTGATAAAAATCTGTCCAAAAAAAAAATCTGAATACTTAATAATGAAAAATAAAGTAAATAATGATCTCGAGGGTTTTTGAAGATTCAACAGGTTCTAGAATATGAGGAAAACAGAATCATAATCTAAGAGATATGGATTGAGAGTGAATTGTATCCACTCGGGTAGGAAGGTCCAGATTACACAAGGTAGAGATGTAAACAGTTGGTCAAAAATCTGAATTCGATCTGCATCTGAATCCATTTGAATCCGTTTAGAGGTATATGTATACGGTCAAGGAATATCAGCATTCGATCCGTATCCGAGCCGAATCAGATCCGTTTACATCCCTACTTAGTTTTGCCATATGGAAGAGTGGTTAGACATTTCTTATTGTTAGATGTATAAAGCAAATCTAAAGTATATTCACTTGTCAAATTACAAATTCAAACTGAATACTGGGAAAAAGAAGGCTGTTTGGTTGCACCTCCTACACCCAGACACATGACTGGCGAAATAACCACCCCGCCCCCCATATTGGATGCTTGGGTGTTCGCTCCGATTGGTATCCGTTCTGGTACAAGGGCCACATGACCAAGTAGCGTTATCTCTTCCTTGAATAATATACCCTCCCATGTATTGACATGCACTCTCTATGAAAGTAACCCTCTCAGTACCTCCTATAGTTCAGGTGCCTGTGAGATAGTTTAAAGAGATGGTTTAAAGGACTTGATTTAATAAGATCTATTTGTTGTACCTAGGATATGGTACAATGAGGGTGTCAATGCCCCCGTCGGTTTTGGTTACACTTAATTGGTCCCCATCAATTTAAGGCCCCGCAACGGACAGTACGTAATCCGGGTCAACTTAATTGGGCTACTGTGCTATAAATGGATTGGAAACATGCCATAAATGAGTTGATCAAGCTACGTACGGGCTAACCAGGCGATAAATGAGCCGTGTCGATCGGTCCCGATAAGGTGCCTATCAGAGTACAACCAAGCACCGTGAACTACCGCGGTAGATCATTTACTAACTAGGAGGTCTAGTTTCAAGCTTAAAACAATTAGTCCCGGTCGAGCCTAAAGGTGTGGGCCAGCTTTTGACACCCCTAGATTAAGGTATTTGATTTAATATGTTCCATAAACTTTAGAAACTTTGACCTATTAGTTAAGTACCTAATGTACCTATTTTATTTCCTATAATTTTCAGTATGTTTCTAGGGAAATCATCAAATTAGCTAATTCCCTAACATTGGACCAAACCCCTAAATGGTACTTTGGTCTCTGGTTCGGTTCTTAAGTACCATTCCGTGCAACAACCAAGCTAAACTTGCAAGGTTGCCGGATGGAATCGTCCGATCTGTATCAGTATCAACGGTCCCCAATCCCAATCCAAGAGCAGTCCTATATCAGCAGATCGGTATCGATGAAGACCTATTTCGAGTTTGATACCGATTCTTAAGACCCTAGCCCTAAACTATTGTGGGCATCAAATGGACGAAATAGAAAAAATCAACGAGCTAAACTTGGTAGACCAAATTACAACTTGGATGAAACTTGACTTCGTATTACATGTTAACTCAATTATTCAATGTGGGAGAAAGAAACCCTATGCAGGAATAGTGTCCCCCTCCTCCGGTCCTCCCTCATTTTGTAAGCTCTACACTGATGCCTCTCGTGGTCAAGTTTGTCTTGTAAAGTCTGAGAAGATAACATTCAACTCCATTCTAATGGGAGAAACAATGGGAAAATAATCCTCTCCTATACCTTGCAGTTCAAGGTCAGGGTGGAGATGTCGACACCTGACTGCTCAGACATATCCAACGGTGCCGAGCTCGAGAAGAAAACAAAAACCGAAGTCAATGAGCTTGGACCGTTGGATGTCCAGGCTGCCAGGTGTTGACATCTCCACCCGGCCACACTACACACTTTTAGGGAATTGGAGAGGATTAAAATCCAAGCAATGGAGGTTAGAAGTGGTTTGTTGGAAGCAATTTCTGATTGTATTGAGGACCTTCGAGTGGAATCGGACTGTCGTGAGCTCCTTTAGTACCTGTCAGAGCATCATCAAACGTTTCTTTAGTGACCCACCAGTTGTGGAATTGTTACGTGCAAGATAATCTGAAAATAAAATAAAATAAAAGGGAAATAGTAGGGATAGAAAGAGAGGAAGAGAGATAAATTTGGGATAGAGTTTGCTTTACAGATGAAGCAATGGCGTCCTGGCGCAATTGGGAGGTCGTCAATCCTCTCGCAAGATAAACTCTTAAAAATTAATTAATATTTTTCTCCTTTTTTTCTACTTTTTCATACATCAATAAATACACAGTTAATATTAACTACCCACTTCCCCACTCCTACAATTTCTCTCAACACCTAAAATATCTCTCTGAATTTATCCCACTTTTAATAACTACATTTAATAAATAACCACCATCTTGTAGATACATATAATTAATAATAAATTAACAATAACTAACTCTAATCACAAAGAACTACACCTAAATAAAAATCGACACATAATATTTTATCTCCCTAAATTTTGGTCTTGTCCTCAAGACCACTAAAATTACAAATAAAAATTAAAAACAATTCCACCCGGATCCCAAATCTTGTTTGGATAATTCCTAAGTTGCTTCCGCCAATTGCCAATATTACGCCCACGAACTTGTCGGTCCAACAATACCAACATTTGAAAAACCTGATGAAAAACTCGTATGGACCTGAGACGGTCAATCTTTGTTGAGCAAATCACTTCCATCCAGCCGTTGAACAGAGGAGGATACACCTGTATAGACCCGGGATGGTCGATTTCCTCCGCCATGTCTGGCTCTGATACCATTTGTTGCGTGCAAGATAATCTGAAAATAAAAAAAATAAAAGAGAAATAGTAGGGATAGAAAGAGAGGAAGAGAGATAAATTTGGGATAGAATTTGCTTTACAGACGAAACAATGGCGTCCTGACGCAATTGGGAAGTCGTCAATCCTCTCTCAAGATAAACTCTTAAGAATTAATTAATATTTTTCTCATTTTTTTCTACTTCTTCATACATCAATAAATACACGGTTAATATTAACTACCCACTTCTCCACTCCTACAATTTCTCTCAACTCCTAAAATATCTCTCGGAACTTATCCCACTTTTAATAACTACATTTAATAAATAACCACGATCCCGTAGATACATATAATTAATAATAAATTAATAATAACTAACTCTAATCACAAAGAACTACACCTAAATAAAAATCGACACATAACATTAATGTTAGGTACTTGATCAATACGCCAAAAGCTCCGAAGCTAAAAAAGCTCCAAAGCTGATGGAACTTGTTAAATCAAGCCCTTTAACCTATCTCATACTAGGCTGGCCCAATCTAGTGTCCATACACTATAGTGGGCCCCATTAGGCACATAACAGACCACCACGCTTTCGCAGCCGTCGTCCTCGGCGGCTCTCACTCTAGGTAGCTTTCACTCTGGCAATAGGTAGCCCTTTCCAAACGGCTTCACTCTACTCCAAGGTTTTTGCCTGGCGGCAGGTAGCCCTTTCTTGACGGCCCTTCTCCTAGGTAGCCCTTTTCGTGACTCGAATCTTTGACCTGGTGCCTAGCTCTGATACCAAATGTTAGGTACTTGACTAATACACCAAAAGCTCCGAAACTAAAAAAACTCCGAAGCTGATGGAACGTGTTAAATCAAGTCCTTTAACCTATCCCATACTAGCCTGGCCCAATCTAGTGTCCATACACTATAGTGGACCACATTAGGAACATAACAGGAATCCTTAGCAAGGAAGGCCCTGTCGTTAACGAAAGTTTGATCAAATTTCACTCCATGATTGCAAGTTACAATTGTGTGTTCTCGACGTTCAAATGAATGAATTTCGATTTACCAAAAAGTAAATTTCAATGGAGAGAGAGAGAGGAATGAAGGGTACTACACCCAATTGTCTTGGTGGTCAACTGCAATTATCTTGGACTTCTCAAGAACAAACTTTCCTTCTTCGTACTTGTGTGGAGTATTCCAACCCAATACCTCCTTGCATTCACAACAAAATACATCAGAAACAGTGTAGCGCCCCAGTGACGAACCGTCTGTGCTCTGTTTCTGCACCCATTGAAATGAAGGAATTGGAAAGAGATACTTTTGTACCTTCTCATATATATCCTTATTTTTCTATAAAATTAAACAGAATTGTTATTTGGAAGTTAGTAATGAATCCGAATTTTTCCATTACCTATTTACATTTCTGATTTGTGTAACCCAGACCTTCCTCTCCCTCTCCCTCTCCCTCTCCCTCTCCCGTCCAAGTTTGAAATCCTCAGGATCTTTAATTATTTAATTTTTTTATTATTAACTAGATATTTAATTGAATCGGATAGATTATGTTCTGTTCTAGATTATCTGAATTAAGATCCAAATACGAATGCAAATCGAATTGAAAATTTGTGTGTGGTAGGAATCGAGGTCCTCTTCTCACTTGCCAAATTTCAATTAAAACCAAGATATTCAAATGACAAAACTAAGGTTATTAAACGGGACGATTCTTTAATGGTTCTGATCATAAGGGAAGCCAATCTCAGACCCATCCCATTTATTAAACAATCCCAAAATCAGAATCTGACCTCGTTTTGATGGTTCTCGCGAGGAGTTCGATTGAGATTGAAATGTACGGTCACCTGCAAGTACGTGAGATAAAAACATTCTAACAAAAAAAATTAAAACATTCTCACCTCCTTTGTGGAGGATTCTGGAACCTCCCACAATTCTTTCTCTGAGTTTCTAGCTTCTAGAGTCTCATGTCTCCCATCCAATAGCTAGGAAAATTCTAACAAAAAACAAAATTAGAACATTCTCACCTCTTTTATGAAGGACTCTGAGGTTTCTCTAGATTAAAGAAAGTTCTAGATTATAAACCTTATAGAGCCCAATAATTTATGTTAATGGACTACAGACAAAAAACAACTGTGGATCAATGAAAACACACAGAAACATCAACTACATGGTCATGTGAGCCAATGAGAATGCACATAAAAGCATCAAAATATATATATATATATATATTTTTTTCATACATAATTTGAAGTTTGAAACCATTGATTCTAGCAAAGCATGATCAAACTTATCTCAACCACACCATTCAACACAAAACATATTCTACTAAGTCAAAATTCAAAAAGTATCTATTACAATTTACAAGAGTCAAGACCTTTGGATTATATCCAACTCGAACCCGGACCCGGACCCGGACCCGGACCCAAAATTCTTGATTAAATATGGTCTAAAATCACGTCTCCACCAGAGACTTCGAACTCATTAGGGTCCTTCTCCACATTCAGCACTTGAAACTTCCCATCAACCACATAAGCCGACCACCTCTGCGAACGAGGCCCAAGCAATGCTTCTGTAAGATCCTTATCCAACCCTAAGCTCTTATGAAAGCTCCCATCAAAATCTCCATAAAACTCTATCACTTCTTTAGCTCCAAGCTTCTCAGCCCATCCATTCATCACATAAGGATCATTAACTGAGACACAGATCACAGAATCAACACCTTTAGCTTTGAACTTATCGATATTTTTCTTGTAACTGGGGACATGGGCTTTTGAGCAAACACCTGTAAAAGCTCCTGGAAGCCCAAAGATGACTACCTTCTTGGCCTTGAAGATGTCTTTGATTGGTGTAGTTGAGAATTTGGAAGACAAGCCTTCGTCCCAAGTTCTGGACTTTGGAATTGAGACATTGGGAGCTACTTTGAGTATATCAGTTCCTACTGAAACCATCTTTTGTTCTCTTATCTGCTTTGGGGTTTTCTGTGAAGTATGTAATTCTTGAGTTTTGGAGCTTTAAATGTATATAGATTTTATAGAGGAACTCTTCGGCCATTGTTTTTAGGGATGACTTGGATGAGTTTAGGTGATGATTTATAGGACACGTTTCGCTGGCCTGCTACGTGTTTGACTATTGTGTTGCACGAGTTTTGGCTCATGGATCATTGCTACGTGTTGCTACTGTTACTACGCTTGTCACATTCCAATATATTTTTTAAGCACATTATGTTAGGCAAAAATGGTTTTCCTAGTCGAGAGACTAGGTCAGAGGGTCTCTCTGGTCTTTAATTCCAATAATTAAATACTGATTTGTATCCTCTCCATCTACTTGGGCCTCCAACTATTCTCTAATCACTCATTCAGCGGCGGAGAGAACTTGGACACACATCCTAATACATGTCTAAGTCTTTCACGTCGTTGGATGGGTGAGTGGAAAAGAGTTGGAGTTGGAGTTGGAGTTAGAGCAATGAAGGTTACGTCACTATTCTAAATTCTACAAATCCACAAGGGTTTCAGTATGTTTCTCAAAATATCTTTTTAATACATTTTTATGTGCATCTCAAGCCCCATGGTGAATGAATTCATGGTTTCATCGTGGTTCAAGAAAAACTCGATCCTAAATCTTTTACAAAATTTTAGACCAAAATTTGATCATTTAGCTCTCATATATTTCCATGTATGACCATGCATGTCTAGCTATATTGATCACTATTGTTTTATTTTTTTCCTTCACCACTTTATTTATTACATGGTGAATTTTGTTTGGATTGAAACTTGACATGTGCATAGAGAATTATAGGATCGATCTATTAGTCCATAAAATTTCTCTCTTTGTTAAATTACAAAAGTAAACGGTCACATTGGAGAAGTGTAAGTTACTAACCAAAGCTTGGTTATGTGGTCCACTAGACTAGAAAACCTTCTCCCATTTTTTATCCCAAACAATGAGTTTGTGATAGGAACAAGAGTTTCATTGTATGGTCACTCACCATTGGGGATGTGATTCTTTTTCTCCAATGGTAAAGGAAATCTCACTTATTCATCAAATTATGCCCTTTATCAACAAATGGAAAAAGAAAACAGATTATATTCTCTCCCATGCAGGTAGGGATGTAAATGAATAGCCGAAATCCGTTTCCGTATCCATGTCCGTATCCGTTTAGCAGTATCTAAATCTGTCAAAAAGCTAAATGGATGTGGATACTGATAGGCTATAACTTGTAAACGGATAAAATATCCGATCCGTACCCATGTTCGTATCCGTTTAACACTATTCGAATCCGTCCGAAAGCTAATCAGATACGGATGTGGATATAACACTATCTGAGCCAAATCCAATCCGTTTACATCCCTCGATGTGGGTGCCTCTCCAACGCGCATTCGATGGTTGGGTTGATATGATGCGTATCCGGGCACACATCCCGATGCACATCCTGCTAGCCAGCCATCAAATGTGCATTGGAGAGGCAACCACATGGGAGAGGATTTGAATCCGATTGTGAGGTTCATTAGGGTTAAAAAATAGAATAGAAGACAAGGGACAAAAAAAAGAGGGATGGGCGTGCTAGCAGTATACCGTAAGCTAGCACCCTATGTGTATCTATCTTCCCCCTTTAAAATGACTCTCTTACCCCTCAAAAGGAGGAAGAGATAGATAGCCACATAAAGGGCCTACGGTTAGGCGTGTAAATGAATAGCCGAAATCCGTTTCCGTATCCGTGTCCGTATTCGTTTAGCACTATCCGAATCCGTTCGAAAGCTAAACGGATGCGGATAAGGATGTGCTATAGCTATCCGAAAAACTATATTTACATGTAAACGGATAAAATATCCTATCCGTATCCATGTCCGCATCCGTTTAGCACTATCCGAATCCGTCCGATAGCTAATCGGATGCGGATGCAAATATAGCACTATCCGAGCTGAATCCGATCCGTTTATAGCCCTACCTACGGTATACTGTTAGCATACCCACCCTTTCCTCCCCCCCCCCCCCCCAAAAAAAAAAAGAGGTGATTTTCTTAGCCTGGGAGCACACGGGTGCAGGCTGCATCTAGACACATCAGGTGGAACGGGTGCCTCATTTTGGACATTCAGGGGGTGGGTCGATCATTTCGCCCACCTCATGTGCAGAGAACTTTTTTCCTTGAAAAAAAAAAAAAAACAACCACCAACACACAATAAATAAACCTCTTCGAGAGTCCAGACCAAAAAGGGAAGCTATCCATCAACCTAACAAAAAGAACCACTAATATTGCAAGTAAAAGAGGTCCAGCTTGTTAACCAAAGTCATTAGAATGCCCAGCAAAAAAAGCAAAAGAAACAAACTCTCCATTAAAATTAAAATCTCCTTTATAACATTCGTATTTGTGCGGTCCTCTGCAAAATAATCCTAAATCCATGAACCAATCAAACATGTTCTGAAAGCCCAAAAAAACAATTGCAAATCATTAAACAACATATAGAAAAGAAAATTTTTTATTTCCAGTCACACATAAATTGCGAACCAAACCAGACCATGAACCAGACCAGACCAAGCAAATTTAATCATCAGATCTGACCCAAAATTACATCTCCACCAGAAACCTGGAATTCAGAAGGTACCTTCTCTAAATTAAGAACCTTAACCTTACCATCAACCACATAAGCTGACCATCTTTGTGAACGAACCCCAAGCAAACAAGAAGTAAGATCAATACTCAAACCCATGTACTTATGGAAACTCCCATCAAAATCTCCATAGAATTCAATAGCTCCTTTGGCATCAAGCTTCTCTCCCCATCCATTCATGACGTATGGATCATTAATAGATACGCAAATCACTGAATCAATCCCTTTGGCTTTGAACTTGTCAATGTTGTTCTTGTAACTAGGGACATGGGCTTTAGTACAAACACCAGTAAAAGCTCCTGGGAGTCCAAAGATAATTACCTTTTTGTCCTTGAAGATATCCTTTAATGGGGTTTTGGAGAACTTTGATTCAATGCCTTCATCCCAGGTTCTTGCTTTCTGTAGGTAGATATCAGGTGCTGTTGCAAGGATATCAGCTCCAACTGAAGCCATTTTTTTTTTTGTGTTTTGTTAGTTCTGGTGGCTTTGGCTTCTCTTCTAAAGGTTTCTTTTTATAGTTGTTAGATCATGTGCCATGTGTCTCATGTTCTAGTTGCCCTTTTTTTTCTTTGACAAGTGTCACCTGGATAAGTCCAGACTTTATCGCCAGAAGTTTAGTTCTCCATTGGGAAGTTTTCTGTTTTTTTTAATAATTTGGACTTAGTCTAATCGGAAAGCAGTTTTCTGTCCAGGAGTGTGGCCTATGAAAGGATATGATTGATGTGGCCATGAAAATGACACATGGCAAATCCAATGGGATACAACTTTGCAAGTTGGGCCAGGTTAGTATCCCAAACCTTAAACCAAGCCCAGTCCATGTTGCCTGGAACTCGGTCCGAGGCTGGCTTAATCATCGTTCTTAAAAATTGAATCGATTAGGTTGGGCCAGGTTGGTTAGTCCAAATTTCAACATAACACATATACCATATAGATGTTAGGGAAAGAGATCGCTATCTGGACCTCTAGAGCCTACATGCGCAAGCATCGCCTTGTGCGGGATTTTTGCCTTTTCTTGAGGGTAGCACAATACTTTCACACGCTTCTGTGTCTAAGAATAGAAACTATACGGCCCACGTGACCAGGTGGCATTTTTCCCCCTAGAGGATATCCCTACACCAATAATCCTATTTGCTATACATAGTTGCTAGAGGCAAAATAAAGATTTGAAATTCAATGAAAAAAAATACCTAAAAAAAATGGATGGTTGAGTAATAAAAGGGAATACCGGAATATGCTAATATATGAGAAGATATATAATTGATTTTAAGTTTAAAATTTGATATTTGGCAAATTCAAACCATTACCATTTTTTTTTTTTTTTTTTTTTGGGTAAATAGACTATTACGTTGATATCCATGCATTTGGAATTACAATATTACCTTTCTACTGGTTAGGAAAAATAAAAATGAAAAGCCTTATATTACCCAAGATTAAGTTTGAAATATCTCAATCATATGGTCCATCACATATTAAATTATTTCGCTATACTTCCAAGTATTAAACTTTTGTAATATTGATTAGCTATTCCAACCATTAATTAGATGAATTGGGGACCTTTGGATTGGCCAAATGCTAAAATCTCATAGTCAAACTCAATCACAAGATCTAATGGAATATTGGATTTTTTCTGTCACACCTCTAGAGGCTGTCCTTATAGTTTAAGTGAGTATGTTGCCGAGGTCTAAACTACTAGATTCAAACTTCACTTAATTCCTTCCCCCATATTTGTTGTAAGGGAGAGGGTTCTCTGAGCAAACAAGAGATAGGAGCGCACCAATGAAATGTAACAAACTAGTTTCCTACATTAGAGAGCAGCAAGGTCATTTTATTTGAGGAGGAGAAAGATAGAGAGAGAAGGTGTTAACGCACACTTCGCTGAGGCTTAGAGAACCTTTTCTCTAGTTGTGAATACCCTTTTCTATCCCTATCTAACTAATGTAATGGTCGATATCGGTATATCACAGTTGCATGCCAAGTTCCTATTAAAGTGTACTATTTTCTTACTTATCCAAGCATAAAAAAAAATTTGATATGAACCAAATTTAAAATCCATGTCCCAGAACCAAATTTGTTCATATACACTTCTTATTTTGTTGTTGAGCGTAGCCTTTACATTATTACTAATGAACCGGGGAGAGGTGTAGAGATGATCTTAATATTATGGGAAAATACGTTTATCATCCCTGTAGTTTGAAAAAATTACACTGATTCCTCTTAAAATTATGCCTACCCCCTCTAAAGAGGAGGTGGATGTAATTTTGAGGGAGATTGGTGTAATTTTTTCAAACTATAGGGGGTTTTATGTAATTTTTCTATTATTATAGGACTTACTAGAGATAGAAATATTTAGCCTGGCCCAGTAAGTGTGCGCAGACCTAAGCCCAATTTATAAATAGGTCATTGTTGGGTTTTGGCCCATTACTCTGGTATTTAAATAGGCTGGGCTCATTTGTGTGCCTCAAACCCAATGGTCTACTAAAATTTTCATCACTTCTTTTACCATGGTTTGAGGGACCAGACATGGATCGTAACGGGTGATTCATAACAGTATCGGTACAGGCTGATCCTGTAATGGTGGAATCGTATGGATCAGGGGCAAATTTATTAAAAGAAAAAACCCGATTTTAAAGAAAAACCAGGGGCAAAACTATCCTATATGGGTCAATCCAAATCGTTATCGTATTGAACTATTGATTTCCAAGGTGTAACCCCTATCCGATACTGTGCACTTAAACCATGTTGCCACCCCTAGGGCTCCTGTATTTCTATCTCTTCTCAAATTTGTTATCGGATTGGTGATCACGGGGGAGGGGGTGTGGGGATGGGATTTTTCCATCATGGGAATGAGATTTTCGCCTTTCATGGGGGGCAGGGTGATCATTTCGCCCCATCTCTATGTGCATGGGCGGTACACTCCTCCTAGAGAACATTTCTCCAATCAATTATCATTCAAACTTTATAATGACAAACTTCACATCCAAGCTAATTATTCATTGGGACTGATCAAAGAACCACCCGTACCAATAGGTGGTGTGCTTGATGGCTTTTTGTCAAAGAAGTCAATGAACCACCAATGAGGGTGGTGCATGTGGAATAATTATCACCTCCATTTGCGGGCACCTCCAATTCCTCTTATAGGGGGAGTGGATTCCAACTTGTGCAGTGTTTTCAAACAAGGGATAGAGTGGTCATTTCGCCCCAATATGAAGAATTGAAAGAGATAACGATTCGATGTATATGGGCCAATCTCTAATGAGGCTCACGATGATGGCTGAGGTGAATCCAACAACTACATGTTTAAGCAATAAAGGTAAGTACAAAGAAATGGTAATACTTCTCAATCAGATACAGTAGTAGCATTAGACCACAAATAAACCCAGTTGGACAATGACGAAATCAATGACGATTATGTCTTCCTTCTTAAGTTTTCATAAGAATAGGAAAACCCTTTTATTTGCACTCAAATCATATTCTACATATTATGACGAAATCAATGACGATATTTGGTATCTACGTGCTTTGAGAATAGAGTTGAAGGTTGCACAAGAGAGATGAAAAGTGAAGAAGAAAGATAGTACGACTATCACGTATTAAAATCCTCTGCAGTATCGGTGGGGGGTGGTGCACATTTGGCGGCACAGAAGAGGTCATATGTGCCATGTGTGCCACCTGGCCTCTGCTTTGTGCATCGCCTCCTCACCAGTACTGCAGAGAATCCAAGTCCACCTCCACATGCATAACTTTCCTAACTTCCTATTAAGTCCCCATACACCTATGACCACTTCATAAGATAACCCATAACTCCCTAAAACTGCATGCACTAATCCCACCAAAAAACAACTGGATGCACTAACACATATGATAATACATACCTAAAAACCTATGTTATAGGCACGTAAAAATATGCCTTTAATTTCTTCCTTGAAAGGAAATTCTCTCACATATACGTCAATTGAACTCCTTTATTTTCGTCTACTCGGTATTATCATGTTTCCTCAAAAATATATATGACAGAAAATATCGCCTTACCCTCCCTCGAGCTAGCCCATTTACGTTCACCTGTTGGTACCATCGGTCCAAACATGTCTTTTGGATTGACAAATCAGATTGCACTCGACGATTAGGACAAGGGAAGTCTTCCCTTATACCAGAATAATTTGCAAGAAGTCCAATCTATAAAGCTGGTGATTAAAGAAGGTAACTAAAAACAAGACATGTGATGTAGAGGCATAGCGTGATGATAACTACATGCACATATAAAACACAGACCTATGTGTTAATTTATTGGCGTGAGCCGCCTATAAAACCTCATTCCTATTTGAGTCTCTGACAACTTCATTGTTTCTACTTAACAGTTCTTCCTCCCTTCTCTCTGCAATTTGCTCTGTTCACTCCTAAACTACTTGCATTTCTCATCCTTTCTAAGAACTGATCTTGGAAATGACAAACACCATAGTTCTGTACCCAGCTCCGGGCCTTAGCCACCTTGTCTCCATGGTTGAACTGGGGAAACTAATCATCCTCCACCATAGCCACCGCTTCTCCGTCACAGTCCTCCTCATGTCAGGTGACTCATTCAACATCCCTGCTGTAGATTCTTACATCGATCATGTCTCTCAAACAGACCCATCAATCGTCTTTCACCGCTTCCCTGCTCTTCCCAAACTTGAATCTTCATCCCCCACCATCTTCCAAACCATCCACCGCAACAATCCAAACCTCCTCCACACCCTCCAAACCATCTCCAATTCTTCCTCCATTGCAGCCCTTGTGATTGATTTCTTCTGCAACTCTGCCTTCCCCATTGCCGCTGACCTAAACATCCCTCTTTACAACTACGTATCGACCGGTGCGTCTGGTCTTTCCGTTTTCCTTTACCTTCCAACCATTCATAACCAGACTGACAAGAGCCTCAGGGAGCTTGGCAACACTAATCTCGACATCCCGGGATTGCCCATAATTCGTGCTGCACAGATGCCACAGGCTTTACATGATCGGAACAATGAGTTCTACGATGATATGTTGGACTTGTCAATCCATCTCACCAAATCAAGGGGAATTATATCAAACACCTTTGAAGCACTAGAGCCAAGAGTAATCGAGGCGGTCACACAACAAATGCCGGCTTTTTTCTGTATTGGACCATTAGTTGTAGAACCCATACATAAATCTAATGAGTTAGATTGCTTGAAGTGGCTTGATGCGCAACCGAGTCGTAGCGTTGTGTTCTTGAGCTTCGGAAGCCGCGGTGTTTTCCCGGGGAAACAGATTGCAGAGATCGCCGCAGGGCTTGAGAGGAGTGGCCAGAGGTTCTTGTGGGTGGTGCGAAGTCCTCCATCGGATAGTGACAAACGATCTTCGTTATCGGCCACGGATGATTTCGATCTTGACGCTGTGATGCCGGAGGGTTTTCTTGATCGTACCAGAGACAGGGGACTTGTGGTGAAGTCGTGGGCGCCGCAGGTTGAGGTGTTGAGTCGAGAATCGGTGGGTGGATTCGTGACTCACTGTGGGTGGAACTCGGTTTTAGAAGCGGTGTGCGCTGGGGTGCCATTGCTGGCTTGGCCGCTCTATGCAGAACAGGAAATGAATAAGGTGGTTTTGGTGGAGGAGATGAAGTTAGCTATGCCAATGGAGGTGGCGGAGGAGGAAGGGATTGTGGTGGCTGCCGAGGTTGGGAAGCGAGTCAGAGCGTTGCTGGACTCGGAGGAGGGAACAGAGATGAGAGAGCGGTGTAGGGAAATGAGGGAGAAGGCCTTGGCTGCATGGGCTGAAGGTGGATCGTCAAAGACTGCGTTTACCAATTTGGCCGAGTCATGGGAACGGAGATAAAAACTCGGACGTGTCGTCGTCCTTGTCAAACTGACTCAGTATCATCAGCTCGTTATCTCAAGAAGCCATTTTGGAAATTTTTTTTTTTTTTTTTGTAATAATGACATTTGGCACTTTAATAAAGACCTTTTTTGTGAACCTTATAAAAACTTCTTTTTTTAAAAGAAATAATTAAGGCTCATTAGTTAATTTAATGTAAAAATATTAAAGATGGGGAAATAGACCCCCAAAAAAAAAAGGATTTTCATGTTTCTGTTGGAAGGAAAAAGTTAATAGGAGGTTGGGGAAGTTAGAGCTGGAAACACTTATCCCAAAATTTAAATGGAAACTTGTGGAGATAATTTTCCAAAAAGTTAAAGGGAAAAAAAAACCTCTATGGGGAGCATGGAGGAGAGCGGGAATGGGTGAAATGATCATCCCATCCTGTTGAAAGATAGAAATGCTGCTCATGTTGTTGTTAAGGTTCTAAAACTCAGGTTTCAACAAGGTATCAATCAACTAGAAATGGAGTTCGTCTCGGTTTCGATCATATCTTGATCGAAATATGAGATTTTTTCCATTGATGGAAAAATCAAGGTTTCGACCTCAAAACAAAGATTTTTAGGTCTGATTTTTTGTAGGTTGCCTATTTTTCACATTTTAAACACAATCCATGAATTACATTCACCAAAAAATCACTGAAAATGGTACTTGTGATTATTGACCCAAATTTACTAACGCACGCACTGATACGATATAGACACTAAAGTGGTATTATAAAATTTATAATTAGTTTACATAATTATAAAGTACTTGAACATTGAATAATACATTGAATCCAAATAAAACATTAAGATTCCCCTCTTCAATTCTATGCGGAGTTTCTTGGTGGGTCTAATCCCTGAGCAGTGTACCATTGAAGATTGCCAAGCCATTCCTCCGAATGCACAACATACGTATCCTAACGAACTGACACAAGGAATTAACAAAAATGAAATGAGCCTAGTTCAACTAGAAAGTCTGAATTTTGAAAAATAACAATCAACTAATGGTATGTCGACCCAAACCTGAAAAATAGAAGTTTAAAGAAGGGGGGAAAAAATCTCCTATTTATCGAGAAAACATTTGTGGAGGAAAACCAGAACAACCATACATACAAAGAATGGCTATTCATAGCAAATCCTGCACGAAACCATCAAATGCTTTTTCTCTCTTGCTTCCCTCACTTCCGAACTCAAACAATATCTATAAATGAACTTAAAATAACTCTAACCCAGTTCCTAAAATCTTTTTAAAACCCTAGAAATCCAAGAAGCTACCAAATAGTAGCACTAGAAAGCTCTCTGGAATCTCCGCAGGTTAAAATGAAGACCAAACAAAAAAAACTACTTCTCAAACTAAACAAAATTAAAGATTTGCAAGAAAAAAAATCAAAAACTGAATTACCAACTCACCTGAATCTTCTGGTTCCAGTTCTGATCAAACAGGTGGATGATCAGAACCAGCGCTTGTTAGCTAACCACCATTCCCGTGAATCACGACAACCTCTTCACCCATTTACATAAATAAAATAATGCATATATGGGGAAAAGAATCAATCAAAACTCATCTACATTGCTTTAGCTCTGAAAGGGGACTTTTTAAATCTAGAAAAAGTAAAGATTTTTAATTTGCTGGGACCTGGCCTCAACCGTTTCGACCGTTTCCCTCTGGTTTCGATCGAAACTGGACCGAAACGGTCGAAATTGGGACGAAACGAGGGATTTTTAAAAGTTCCATGTTAACTCGTCTCAGAACCTGTCAAAACCGAGTTGTCTCGACGGTTTTGACAAGTTTCAATCGAGTTTTGATTCCATGGTTGTGCTTCCATTGACCCATGCTTATATGTAGGAAACACTTATCCCAAAATTTAAATGGAAAGAAACATAGTATAAACGCGAGTACTTTCTCTTGGCTGCGTTTTTTTTAAAGAAATGTTATGTAGAAAACAATTATTATATATAAATTTATTTATATTTTTTGAAACATGAATAATAAGCACATTTGAATGAAATAAATAATCCAATTATATGACGGGGTTGGAGTTCTCCATGGATGCCAAGAGTACCATTAGTCAAGAATTTTTGAGAAAACAACATTAAAATTTTTAAATTTGATGTTTTCTAACTTTTTGTGTTTCATTTCAATAATACATTTCTCCATTCGTAATCCTTATATAGTTTTGTAGTAATTGTCAAGAATTTTCATAAATATGACGGGGTTGAAGCCTTTTTTTTTTTTTTTTTTGTTTTGTTTTGTGTGTGTGTGTTTTGTGTTTTGTGAGTTGTGGTGGCTTTGGCTTCTCTTCTAAAGGTTTCTTTTATAGTTGTTAGATCATGTGACACGTGTCTCATGTTCTAGTTGCCCATTTTTCTTTGACAAATGTCACTTGAGTAAGTTCAGATTTCATAGCCAGAAGTTTAGTTCTTCCAAGGCAATTTTTTTTAGGGAAAAAGTTCTCTGTCCGAGAGTGTGGCCTACACCAGCACTCCCATGAGTCTACCTCTCTCCTCCCCATGTGAAAAGACACATCTGCCCCCTTGTTTTAAGGAGGAGAGAGATAGACACATGGGAGTGCTGGCGTAGGCCACACTCCCGTACAGAAAACTGCTTCCCTTTTTTTTATTAATAACTTAGACTTGGTCTAGTCGAAAAGCAATTTTCTGTCTGGGAGTGTGGCCTACAACAAGGATATGATTGACGTGGGCATGAAAATGACACATGGCATATCCAATGGGATACAACTTTACAAGTTGGGCCAAGTTAGTATCCCAAACCTTAAACCAAGCCCAGTCCATGTTGCCTAGAACTTGGTCTGAGGCTGGCTTAATCGTCGTTCTTAAAAATTGTATCGGTTAGTTGGGCCAGGTTGGTTAGTCCAAATTTCAACATAACACATATACCATATTATTTTTTTTTTGGCGAAACACATATACCATATAGATGTTAGGGAAAGTGATCACTATCTGGACCTCTAGAACCTACATGCGCAAGCATCACCTTGTGTGGGATTTTTGCCTTTTCATGGGAGTAGCACAATACTTTCACGCGCTTCTGTGTCTAAGAACAGGAACCATGCGGCCCACGTGATTAGGTGGCATTATTTTCCCATAGAGGATATCCCTACACCAATAATCTTATTTGCCACATAGTTGCTAGAGGCAAATAAAGATTTGAAATTCAATGAAAAAAAGAAACTTAAAAAAAAATGGATGGTTGATAATAAAAGGGAATACCTGAATATGCTAATGTATGAGAAGATATATAATTGTTTCTAAGTTTAAAATTTGATATTTGGCAAATCCAGACCATTACCCTTTTTTTTTTTTTGGGTAAATAGACCATTACCTTGATATGCTTGCATTTGGAATTACAACATTACCTTTTACTTGTTAGGAAAAAACACATATTAAGTTTCAAGAAATATCTCAATCATATGATCCATCACATATTAAACTATTTCGCTATATTTCCAAGTATTAAACTTTTGTAATGTTGATTAGCTATTTCAACTATTAATTAGATGAATTGGAGACCTTTTTTTTTTTTTTTTTTTTTTCCACCCTCACTGGGTATTCATTCACTATAAAATTCCTTGTAAAATAATACAATCAAGGGTTCCCTCCAACCTTGCTTCAATCCTCAATGAACATGAAAGGCTAGGGCAACTACCCGAATGACCAAGTGAGCAACAACCCACTGGTATTACAATCAATCAAAGATAAACAAATAATTCCCCAATCCATGCAGTGTTCAAAACCCTAACTCAGGTAATACATGACATTACCCAACACAAAATACAAGTTTAAGGTTTGGGAATATGGCCTACCTCTCCCTGAGCAGCCAATACATTCCAGAATATAGGAACACCTCCTGGACGATCACTGGCAGCAAGCTCTACTTCACAGAACACGTATTCAACACTTTCATCACTATTTGTTCATATCTTCCGACTCCGATCTCAAAACTAAAATCCGTTTTCGTCCATGTGTTCCTCTCGAAAAAACAATGGGGGTCGCTCTGAGATGACTTGGAGACCTTTAGATTGGCCAAATGCTAAAATCTCATAGTCAAACTCAATCACATGATCTAATGGTGTATTGGATTTTTCTGTCACACCTCTAGAGGCTGTCCTTGTAGTTTAAGTGAGATGTTGCCGATGTCTAAACTATTAGATTCAAACTCCACTTAATTCCTTCCCTCATATTTGTTGGAAGGGAGAGGGTTCTTTGAGCAAGTGAGAGATAGGAGCGCACCTATGAAGTGTAACAAAATGGTTTTGTACATTAGAGAGCAGCAAGGTCATTTTATGTGAGGAGGAGAAAGATAAAGAGAGAAAGTCTAACGCACCCTCGCTGAGGCTTAGAGAACCTTTTCTCTAGTTGTGAATATCTTTTTCTAACCCTATCTAACTAATGTAATGGTTGATATCGGCGTATCGCAATTGCTTGCCACGTTCCTATTAAAGCGAACTATTTTCTTACTTATGTTACGCAAAAAAAAAGAACTATTTTCTTACTTAGCCAAGCATAAAAAAAAAATTTGATATGAACCGAAATCGAACCAAATTTGTTCATGTACACTTCTTATATTGTTGTTTGAAGGTAGCCTTTACATCATAAATAATGAACCGGGGAGAGGTGTAGAGAGATGATCTTAATATTATAGGACTTACTAGAAATAGAAATATTTAGCCTGGCCCAGCAAGTGTGCGCAGACCTAAGCCCAATTTATAAATAGGTCATTGTTGGGTTTTGGCCCATTACTCTGGTATTTAAATGGGCTGGGCTTATTTATGAGTCTCAAACCCAATGGTCTACTAAAACTTTCTTCACTTCTTTAAATTATTGCCGGATTAATTAAAAAAATAATAATAATAATCATAAGTGCCGGACCTACCCGTCCAAACTTCCTAACCTGACAATGCCACCAATCCCAACCCCATTGCGTGATTAAAGAATTATCATATTGATTAAATAATTAAATTTAGGTTACGCCATTAATTATTTTAAATTTTAATTTCTAAGTGGGCTGGACTCACAAATGAGTATCCCTTCCAGGTCCAAGACCCGTTGTTGCCCTATGGTTTGAGCGACCAGACATGGATTGTAACGGGTGATTCATATTAGTATCGGTACAGGCCGATCCTGTAATGGTGGAACCGTATGGATCAGGGGTAAATTTATTAAAAGAAAAAACCCGATTTTAAAGAAAAACCAGGGACAAAACTGTCCGATATGAGCCAATCCATGTCAATCCGATCCATGTCGTCATCGTATTGAACAATTGATTTCCAAGGTGTAATCCCATTCCGATGGTGTGCACTTAAACCATGTTGCCACCCCTAGGGCTCCTGTAATTCCATCTCAGATCAAATTTCTTATCAGATTGAAGATCTCGAGGGAGGGGGTGTGGGGTTGGGATTTTGCCATAATGGGGATGAGATTTTTGCCTTTCATGGGGGCAGGGTGATCATTTCGCTCCATCTCTGTGTGCATGGGCGGTACAATCCTCCTAAAGAACATTTCTCCAATCAATTATCATTCAAACTTTAGGGCAAGCAGTAGCAGCGCTTGAGCACTGCCATTATAAAGTGATGTTAGCAGTGCTCCATTAGTCTCAGCCGTTGAATTATTATCATTTAATCTAGAACGTACATTTTATTAAACACATTACCTGTTCTTTACCCATATAGCCGGTGAACTTTTCATCGATCTCTTTCTTTTTTGTACATGGTTAGACCATCCTGCCCTTGCTAGAGTGGAATGACAAAAATACTCTTACTTTAAAAAAACAAAACAAAACAAAACCTGCAACCCAACTTCCCCATATGTCGATTGGGGAAGATGAGTTGCAGGTATCCTTCAACCCCCATTTTCCTTCCTTCGTCGATTTCTTCCAATCTTCCTTTTCTTCTTCTTCCCTGTGGTCTCAAATGGGTTGCAGGTTGGGAAGATTTTTAGAAGAATTTTTGGACTATTGTTGTAGTGTAGTGGGAATTCTTCTTTCCTAGATCGTTTGCTTTAACCAAAACCCAGCAGGTTTTTTATGTGTTGTGGTTTCCAGTTCCAGTGCATGAAAAATAAAGGAATGGACACAGTCGCAGCTGTGACCGTAAGTGAGGTTTTTGACTCCCCAGAGCTAACAAGTATGAATTTGATGTGAAAATCTTGTGAGTGATTTTAACTCGGCTTTGGACATGGGAACACAAGGTGCATCACGTTGTATTTTGATTGACTCATGTTTGAAATTCTGATTCGATAAGCCAATCAATTCAAAATGAAGTTGATGGATTGGAATGGGAGAGGGTCAATCCAAATCCAATTTCATTCTGTTAAACCCTAGTTTTATCTTGTAAACCAAAGTGCAAGCAATCTCATATGACAAATTAACAAGTATTTATGATGTCATGTACACCACTTAACATAGGATTATGTTTGCCTTCATCCACGATATATTTAGAATCTCTGCAGCTCCAAAGTCGACAAGCCACCAAACAGGCGGATGTTTACCACTTTGGGTTCACCTCATGGATATATACAAATCATAATCGAATAGAAAAATAAGCCGATTCAAATCGAATCCGATATGCCCGATCCCAATTCCTGATGTTTTGGAGCATATGATCCAATCTGGGTTTCAAAGGTTCTATCAAAATGTGAATGATTTCAGATCTCCGTGATGGGGAGGTTTAAAACCCTAGATTTCTCCTGAGCCGCCTCCGGAGTCTAGAAGAGGCATCAATGCTGGGCACCTATGGTTTCAAGGGATGATTGCAAATGGGTTCAATCAAAGGGGTTTGCAGGGATGATTGCAAATGGGTTTAAGGATACCTGCAACTCATCTTCCCCAATCAATTTGGGGAAAATGGGTTGCAGGTTTTTTTTATTTTTTAAAGTAAGGGCATTATTGTCATTCCACTCGATATCGATTCCTAGTTGAACCATATCGGTGGGTTGGTACGGACAAGGGTGAAAATATTAAAAAAAAAAAATCTAAGTTTTGAACAAAAAAAAAAAGGATTAACCTAACTGATAGATGGATTTAGATCAGTATCGATTGAGACCGATATCGATTCCGGGTTGATCTTGTATCGGTGGGTCAGTATAGACAAGGATAAAAATATATTAAAAAAAATAAGTAATTTTTTTGAAGAAAATAGATTAACCTAATCGATGCAGTCTGATAAATACCATCCCGGATCGGTATCGGTGGAGATGGAGATCGATATGTATTACATTACAAATACAGATATCGATTCCTAGCCGAACCCGTATCAGTGGGTTGGTACGGACAAGGGTGAAAATATAAAAAAAAAAAAAGATAAACCTAACTGATAGATCGATTTCGATCAATGTTGATTGAGACCGATATTGATTCTGAGTCGATGTTGTCTCAGTGGGTAAGAGGAAGGGAAAGGGATTTGGGGGATCGTGTGTGGAAAAGAAAAAAGAGGTATTTGAAAGAGATGAAAAGTTCACCGGTTATGTGGATAAAGAATAGATAATGTGTTTAATAAAATAAATGTTCTAGATTAAACGATAGTAATTCAACGGTTCAGATTGATGGAGCACTGCTAAATTTATAAGGTGCGACCTTTTAGCCAAACTTTATTATAACAAACTTCACATTCAACCTAATTATTCTTTGTGACGGGTCAAAGAACCACCATCACCGATAAGTGGTGTGCTTGATGGCTCTCTGTCAGAGAAGTCAATCAACCACCACTTAGACAAAGGAAAAAGATGGAAAGTTACGAGTGAGGGTGGTATATGTGGAATAATTATCACTTTCAATTCTGCGGGCACCTCTAATTCTTTCAAGTCCTCTAATAGAGGGAGTGGATCCCACTTTGGACAATATTTTCGGATAGGAGATAGGGTGGTCATTCTCATCCCCATGTAAGGAATTGAAAGGGATAAAGATTCGATGCATGTGGGCCAATCTACACTGGTCTTGTCTGATGAGGCTCACGACGATGGCTAAGGTGAATCCAACAACTACATGTTTAAACAAATAAAGATAAGCACAAGAAATGGTATTTTCAATCAGATAACATTAGTAGCGTTAGACCACAAATAAACCCATTTGGACTATGACGAAATCAATGACGATTATGTCTTCCTTCTTAAGTTTTCATAAGAATAGGAAAACCTATTTATTTGCACTCAACTCAAATCAGAGATTATTTGGACATCCCTAGACTATGGCCATTTTGTTTAGTATAATTACCAACGTTTCAAACATTTATTTGACACCCCTGAAACCTGACAGCGTTAGTCTGTTATTAGTGTTTAATTGAAAATATTCGTTTTACCTTTATGAGTTATTTCAACTTAAACTTATAAAATTAAATAACCAACTTTTACCCTTCTTTTGTCTCCTTCTTTCTTGTTTAACTATTTCTACTTGCGGTGCCAGACCAGCCGATCACCGGCTCCCAAACTGATGAGTTACATGCGATATTGGTTCAAAGGGTTTAGAATTGGTTCTTCTGTTAAGCTTCACCCTCCCTCCCCAGAAAAAGGTCACTTGGTAGCATGGATTTCTGGGCTAAAATTTTCTCAAGTAACATGTTTTCTGTACTACGAATTTAATGGAATTTTGGCGTTTTCATTGTAGTTTTTTTCGTTTGATTTCGTCTTTGTTTTACGGCTTTTTTTTTTCCTTGATACTTTCCATTCGTTGTGTCTTCCTGTTTTTTTCTACAAGTTCTTCTCCCAGTCTGAAATCTGAATTAACTTCGTAATAACCAATGTTCTGCTTCTTTCATTCAAATTTCCTCCACTGTCATTGATGGAATTCTTGCATTTCCCTTTTGATTTTAAAATTTGAAAACTTTAGATGAAGAATCTCTTGCTTTTTTTTTTTCACGCTTGACTGACTTTAGAGGAGTAGAAGCATGGCCCTCCTGCAACTCGATGGCACCTTTTGGGGGGAGGGGGGTTTCTTTAATGTGTGGCAAGTCGTGAATGGGGAGGGCGAAGACCATCGCCGAAATGCCATTCCCTGCTCCTGATGTACCATCACCGGCCAAGATTTGGATGGAAATCCTTTCTCCCACCAACTGATAACTAAAACAGATCCTTGTTTTTATCTTTCGTATATTCAGGAGATTTTCACTATGGGGCTTAACAAATTGATTTCTTCACTGTTTTCGTTTTCTACAGTTTTGAGAAGACGATGTTTCATCCCTAATGGGGTAAAAATATAATACCATTTCATCCCAAATCTGTAATCAATTAAGGGTTTTGGGTTATTTTGATTTGAAATTTGTTTAAGAGAAGATAATTGTTTCTGAAATCGATTAGGATTTGAATCTGAAATGGATGGGTTGCAGGAAGAAGAAGAAGAAGAAGGATTTGAGTTATTTTAATTTGAAATTTGTTTAAGAAAAGAGAATTATTTCTAAAATCGATTAGGGTTTGAATCTGGAATCGATGGGTTGTAAGAAGAAGTAAAGAAAAAATAAAGAAAAAGGTAAAAGGGTCATTTCATTATCCTATAAGGGTAGTTTAATCATTACAAAAAATTTAACAGATGACATCATACTAACGGATATGACCTATTTGAAAGAAATGATAAAATAAAAAGAATGTTCAAGTAATTGTTTAAAAAGTTGGGAAAAATAAGTAATTAAGTCATAACACAGGGGTGTCCAAGTGATTTTCTCTATTCTATATTATGACGAAATCAATGACGATATTTGGTATCTACGTACTTTGAGAATAGAGTTGAAGACTGGACAAGAGAGATGAACACTGATGAACAGAGATATAATTAGGATTACCACAGTACCACACCTCCACATGCATAACTTCCCCAATTTCCTATTAACTCCCCATACACCTAAGGGTGTCAATGGGTCGGTTTCGTCTGGTTTCGGTTTGGGTTTTTCAGTTTCAGTGTGGTTTTTAGAGAAACCAAGACCAATCCAATAAGAACTTTTTGGTTTCAACTCGGTTTTGGTTTCGGTGTGATTTGGTTTCGTATCGATTTCGATTTATGATAACGGGTTTGGATTCAATTCAGTACCGGATTTTTTTAAACAAGTTGGGTATGGTTTGTGCCTATTTTCTCCTCTTTCTCTTTTCAACTACATAAAAATATCTCATTAGCCCCACACTTAAAAAGGAGATCAATGGAACAAGCATTGTTACTAGGGCTGCAAGTTTGGCCCTGTCAGCCCGAACCCGCCCTGGCCCCCCCAGAGCCCAAACAAGGCCTGGGCTAAGATTTCTGGTCCTGAGGGCCAAGGGCCAAAAATTCTTAGTCCTGAGTCAGGGTCGGGTTGGGTCAGGGTTGAGACCTCGGGCTCAGCCCGACCCTGATTTTTTACCCTAATTTTTGTGGTCCATAAAAGCCAATTGCTACTTGGTGGTCTAGGGTTCAAGCCTCTTTTTTCACATCTTTTCTACATTTGTTATTTTAATTTGCTTATTGCAGGGTTAGGGTCAAGGTCAGGGCCAATAGGTCAAGCCCGACCATCAGGGCCAATCAGGGCAAGCTTGGGCTGGGTTTGGTCCGTTAGGGTCAGGGTATTTAGGCCCTGAGTCAGGGTCAGGGTAGGCCTGGGCCCAGCTAAGGGAACTCAAGGTTGGGCTAGGGTTTTAAAAAGCCCAGCCCAACCCAACCCTATTACAACCCTAATTGTTACAAATCAATTTCCCTATTTTCATAACCTCATACTCGTTAATTTGAAACAATTTATCTTACAACCACAAATTTGCTCAATAATATTGAAATCAATTCAATGATTCATAACCTTATACTCATTATTTTCTTATCGGTTTAATTCGGTTCAGTTTATAGTTTGTTATCGGTCGTCCTGTGCGGTCCGATTGTCAACCGGTCCCGTCATACCCCAGTCCAAAACCAATCCAATAAGGATCAGTTCGGTTCAATCTCGAGTTTTTTCGATCTATTTCGATCGATCTTAACGGTTCGGGCTAGGTTTTGACACCCTTACATACACGTATGACCACTTCATAAGATAATCCCATAACTCCCTAAAACTGCATGCACTAATCCCACAAAAATACAGATGCATGCACTACCGCATATGATAATACATACCTACACCTATGTTATAGGCACATAAAAATAGGATCTTTATCCTCTCAATTTGCCTACCCGTACTTGACATCAAGTACATCTAACAGAGGGGGCAGAGATGACTATCTCACCCCCTGCCCGAACACATTGCCCAAGGTGGGGTCCACCTCCCTCTATTAGATGTACTTGACGTCAAGTATGGGCAGGCAAATTAAGAGGATAAAAATTTTAAAAATATGCCTTTCTTACTTGAAAGGAAATGTTCTCACATGTAAAAGTTCACTTGTTGGTATCATCGACTCTTTCAGGTTTAGTCCTCCATGTCTTTTGGATTGACAAATCAGACTCTACTCCACGATTCCCTTGGATTCCATCCAGCACCTTGCCTGAACTGCATGTGCAGTGCCTAACTTGGTGAGGAGAGAAAAGACTATCCCATACTTGCTTGGACAAGACACTTGGAGAAGGATGAGGCGATCTTTTCACACCTCACTGTCTCCGACAGAGTGAGTCCACGATTATGACAAGGGAAGTCTTCCCTTATACCAGAAAATTTTGGAAGAAGTCCAAACGATGAAGCTGGTGATTGAAGAAGGTAACTTAAAACAAGACGCGTGATGTAGAGGCATAGCGTGATGATAACAACATGCAATAGTAGGATCCAGAACTATGTGTCAAATTCACTGGCGTGAGCCGCCTATAAAATGCTCATTCCCATTTGAGTGTCTGACAACTTCCTTGTTTCTATAGTTCTTCCTCCCTTCGCTCTGCTCTTTGCTCTGTTCACTCCTAAACTACTTGCATTTCTCATCCTTTCTGTGGAAAGGAACAGAAAATGAAAGGCACCATATTTCTGTACCCATCTCCGGGCCTTAGCCACCTTGTCTCCATGGTTGAACTGGGGAAACTAATCATCCTCCACCATAGCCACAGCTTCTCCGTCACAGTTCTCCTCATGTCAGGCGACTCATTCAACATCCCTGCCGTTGATTCTTACATCGATCATGTCTCTCAAACAGACCCATCAATCGTCTTCCACCGCTTCCCTACTCTTCCTAAACTTGAATCTTCATCCCCTACCATCTTCCAAACCATCCGCCGCAACAATCCAAACCTCCTCCACACCCTCCAAACCATCTCCAACTCTTCCTCCATTGCAGCCCTTGTGATCGATTTCTTCTGCAACTCTGCCTTCCCTATTGCCGCCGACCTAAACATCCCTCTTTACAACTACGTGCCGAGCGGTGCCTCTGGTCTCTCCGTCTTCCTTTACCTTCCAACGATTCATAACCAGACTGACAAGAGCCTCAGGGAGCTTGGCAACACAAATCTCGACATCCCAGGCTTGCCCTCAATTCGTGCTGCACAGATGCCGCAGGTTTTACTTGATCGGAACAATGAGTTCTACGATGATATGTTGGACTTGTCAAACCATCTCACCAAATCAAGGGGAATTATATCAAACACCTTTGAAGCACTAGAGCCAAGAGTAATCGAGGCGGTCAGAGAACAAATGCCGGCTTTTTTCTGTATTGGACCATTGGTTTTACAGCCCATAGATCAATCTAGTGAGTCAGATTGCTTGAAGTGGCTTGACATGCAACCAAGTCGAAGCATTGTGTTCTTGAGCTTCGGAAGCCGCGGCGTTTTCCCAGCGAAACAAATTGCAGAGATCGCCGCGGGGCTTGAGAGGAGTGGCCAGAGGTTCTTGTGGGTGGTGCGAAGTCCTCCACCGGATAGTGACACACGGTCTTCGTTATCGGCCACAGATGATTTCGATCTTAACGCTGTGATGCCGGAGGGGTTTCTTGATCGGACCAGAGACAGGGGACTGGTGGTGAAGTCGTGGGCGCCGCAGGTTGAGGTGTTGAGTCGAGAATCGGTGGGAGGATTCGTGACTCACAGTGGGTGGAACTCGGTTTTAGAAGCGGTGTGCGCTGGGGTGCCATTGCTGGCTTGGCCGCTCTATGCAGAACAGGAAGTCAATAAGGTGGTTTTGGTGGAGGAGATGAAGTTAGCTATGCCAATGGAGGTGGCGGAGGAGGATGGGATTGTGGTGGCTGCCGAGGTTGAGAAGCGAGTCAGAGCGTTGATGGACTCGGAGGAGGGAACAGAGATGAGAGAGCGGTGTAGGGAAATGAGGGAGAAGGCCTTGGCTGCATGGGCTGAAGGTGGATCGTCAAAGACTGCGTTTACCAATTTGGCCGAGTCATGGCAACGGAGATAAAAACTCGGACGTGTCGTCGTCCTTGTCAAACTGATTCAGTATCATCAGCTCGTTATCTCTAGAATCCATTTGGAACTTTTTTGATTTTTTTAATAATAACATTTGTCACTTTTTCTTTTTTTTTGTTTTTGGTTGAAAGAAGATTCATTGAAAACCAGAGTCAGTACAAGCAGTGGCCTCTTTCTCACAGAGATTTAGAAGCCACAGAGTGGAAACGCCAATCCATCGGTGACTCAACCGAGGCGCCGACCGGGCCAAGGAGTCTGCAACCACATTAGACGACCTTGGAATAAAGCAAAAAAAACAGTCAACAAAAGAGCTTTGAAGCTGAAGAATATCAAAGCCCACAGCATCAATTTCATAGTCGAAGCTTCTTGAATTCGATTGTTGAATCAGGCTTAAGCAATCCGACTCCACCACAATATGAGATAAATGGAGTTTAGCCACTTGAAGAAGACCCGTTCTAATAGCAAGCGCTCAGCGTAAAGACTAGAATCACGGAGGTACCTCGAAGAAAAAGCATGTATAAGAATCCCCGATGATCCCGATGATGACCCCTAAACCTCCTTTACCAGAATTTTTAACCCATGCTGCATCACGCTTAATTTTAAGGAAAGGCTCATTAGGGGAAGTCCAAGAATGGGAGGAAGGAAAATTTCTCTCTTCAACTTCAATAGAGACTGAGGGAGGTTTGCAAACCACCGAAGAGAAATCTTGATGAGCTTTCTCACCATGGAAATAACTTGCTGTGGTGACCATTGCTTATTGTTGAAAATCAAATCGTTACGCGCCTTCCAAATGAACCAAAGTAAGAAAGAGGCCAGGGGAGAATCGTTCTTGAGCCGCTTTTTTATCCCCGCTAAAAATAGGATTCCAAAGACTTGCAACCAATCGCTCATCTTATTGAAAGTAGGCATAGAGGTTAAGTGAGATAAGGATGAGCCAAACCAAACGGCTCTAGCAAAGGGACATGTAAGGAGCGTGTGACCAACTATTTCCAAACTTTCCCCACATCCGAAGCAAGCCGATTAATAGGAATTTTCCTGGCCATGAAACCTTCTCCAACCGCAATTCCATCTCGCACAGCATCTCCACAAAAAAAGCTTGATTTTCGGTGGGTTTTAGCATTCCATATTCTTTTCCACAATTGATCTGTCATGGACATATGATTCTTATTAGCAACTGATGAAGAGGAGGATTGGTTAGATATCTTAACCTCCTTCCTATTTTTCAGCATGTGATACATGGACTTGACCGAGAAAATGCCTCGACTTCGCTCCACCCCAAACCATCTTATCTTCACTGGGAAACAAGCTCAAGCTAATTTTTAGGATCGCCCTCTTATCACCTGGCAAAAATAAGCATCTAGAAGATCCACCTTCCATGATCCGGTTGGAGCATGAATAAGATCCAAACTCTCTCAACAGGGCAATCATCCGGTTTTTGGGAGATAACTTTGAAGTTCTTGGCCGAGGGTATCCAATTATCCTCCCATATTGAAATTTTATCACCCTTCCCCACCAACCATAACGAGACCAATGGATAAAGCATCCCTACCTTCAAGGAGACTCCGCCAACCCCACGAAGGTTGATGCCCCAGCTTTAGCATTTAAAAAATCTCCACTAGGAAAGTAAATATTCTTCATCATCACTCGCCCAAAGAGAATCCGGTTTTGAAATCATGCGCCAAGCATTTTTAGCAAGTAAAGCTTGGTTGTGAAGATACGGATCTCTAAATCCCAAACCTCCGATTGCTTTGAATTACACATTCTATTCCAAGAAACCCACTGTAGCTTATGTTTCTCGAATTGTCATCCCAAAAAATTTTGCAGAGGCCCTTTTAATCTCCTCCAGAGAAGATTTTGGAAGCTTAAAATTTGCACCTGCATAATTTGTCATTGGGAGGGCTGCGATTTCAATAAGACCTCTTTACCTGCTGCGATAGGAGAGACTTCTTCCACCCTTGCAATTTGGAGATAGTTCTGTCCTTAATATCTTCAAAGAGCAATTTTTTGGAAATGCCGAAATCTGTGGGAAGACCAAGATATCTAGCCGGACCATCTCCGTAAGGAATCTTAAGCACTCTAGAGAACCATCTTCTAAATTTTGCATGAGTATTTTTGTTGAAGGTAATGCAGACTTCTTAAGATTGATCTCTTGACCGGAAGCTTGATGAAGAGATCCAGACATTTCTTCACTTCAATTACCTCTTTAATATGAGCTTTACCAAAGAGAAGACAATCGTCAAAAAGAGAAGATGGGAGAAGACACTCACTTTCGATTTCTAATTTTAATACCATGAATCTCTCCTTTTGAAATTGCCGCATTAAGGATGGAAGATAAAGCTTGAGCACAAATAATAAAAAATAGTTGGAGATAGGGATCTCCTGTCTAATTCCCCTTGTAGGGATGATATCCCCACATTCCGATCCATTAATCAAAAGAGTATATGAAACCGACTTGATGCAAGACATCACAAGTTTTACCCACACTTCGAGAAACCCAATTTAAGAAACATCCTCTCAATAAAATTCCAATTGACTCTCTCATATGCTTTGCGCATATCCAGCTTTAATAGCCATGAATTGGGATTGGCTTTTCTTTCTCCTTTTTTTAATAAAATGAAATAGTTCATGAGCTATGAGGATATTATCGGAAATATACCTGCTCTAACAAAAGCCGATTGGGAGCTATCAATAATAGAGTCCAAGACCATCTTAAGTCTAGTAGCCAATAACTTGGAGATAATCTTCACTACCACCGAGCATAGACTAATAGGACAGTAACTTATCTGCAGAGTCAGCATCTTTAGACTTTGGGATTAGGCGATGAGGGTACGGTTATGCCAAGTTGAGAGGGATCCATTTTTAAAGAAATCAATAACAAATTGATAGATATCTTCTCTAACGTCCCTCCCAAAATTTTTGAAAAATTTTGGAGGAAACCCATCAAAGCCGGAGATTTTAGAGGGGCAAGAGAAAAAGAGCTGATTTTACCTCCTCCAAATCCGGTATTCTACACGATTTGCATTAACATCTTCAAGGACCACTGGTTGAATTTCGAAATCACCTCCTCAATTGCAGCCTCATTCGTACACCCTTCCTTATAAATCTCCTTGAAGTACTCCTGAAGAAGGAGATGAACATCCGCTTGATTTGGTCCATGAGCCATCAGCATATTTGAGTTTGAGAATTTTATTATTTTGGCGCCTTCTGAGTGTAACCACATGGAAAAACTTTGTATTTAAATCTCCCCTTTTATCCAATCAATTCTGGATTTCTGTTTCCAAAAAAGCTCTTCTTTCAACAACTCTGCTTCCAATTGAGTGATAATCATTTCTTCTTTCTCTTGAAAATCTTCATCCTGCGATTGAGATTGCAATTTCTCCAACTCCTCCTTGAGCTGTTGGATTTTGACATGAATATTACCAAAGCTCCTCCGATTCCACTTCTTAAAGGAAACCTTTGTATTTTCCAGCTTTCTTCGCCATTCTATTTGGGCGACTCTCCCGAAGAAATGGACCAGCCTTCCCTCGCCACATTGCCACAATCGGGATGGGAAAACCACATATCCTCAAATCTAAACGGCCGGATCCGTTTAGATGAGATTCCTTTGGTGTTCACACAAATTGGAGCATGATCTGATCCTACTAAAGCTTTAACCATCACTGAGAAATCTGGATTATCTTGCGCAATAAGCCGAATTCGCAAATCCTCTATCAAGCCGGATCCTAATATTCTCATTACCTTTTCTTCTATTATTCCAGGTAAAGAGAGGTCCATTATACCCAAGATCCAGAAGATTGCACCCATCTATGAAGGCTCTAAACACCTCACAATCTTTATTAGGAGAGATATTACCTCCTGATTTTTCTTTCCAAGACAGATATGCATTAAAGTCCCCTATTGCAATCCAGCTATCTTGCCGAGCTGAACCAAAAAGCGTAAATAACATTCCACACCTCCCTTCTACGATGCTTTCTCGGCTCTCCATAAATTCCAGTTAGAAAGAAAGGGAATAACCATTTAGGGATACTTTAGCATCAATAAAATTAAGGCTGGAATTTATAATTTCAATCTGAATATCTCCCCACCGAATAAAGCCAAGCCTCCTGCAGAATTTATAGATTCAACATAGAAGTAGGAATGATCCAAGAACTGCCTTCTAATTTTCTCAACTTTTTCCCTGTTATTTCTGACTTCCATAAGAAACAGAATATCCGGCTTCTCAGTCTTGAGGAGATTTTTCAAAGAACGAATTGTCAGGAGCTCCCTAGACCCCGACAACTCCAACTTATAATTTTCATGATGACCCGTGGGGCTGTACTCCCCAACCACCACGGGGCCAAACGATAAAAAATGCTGATCTTCAGACTTATCCTCCTTGATTGATTCTTCCATTTTATCTTCACTGGAATCTCCTCTTCCATCACCAAACGGGTTCTCTTCGGAGAAGGTGTAACCGCTTGTTCCTCCAGGCTCATTATAATGATGTTCATCCGTAATGCTTTGGAGGAAACCTGGTCTTTGTCGCATTGGACCTTGACCAGAAAATGAAGGCCGTTCATTAAGGTTCAATGGGCCGGTTTGACCAAGTTGCTGAGTTGGAAAACTTTGGTTCGTGTATTGGTTACAGGTGGGTTACAGTTATTTAAGTTGTGGGATAGGGAGAAGTTTGAGAGGTAGGGTAGCAGATTCATTATGGTTTGATTTAACTCAGGTTGTTGGAGGATTTGAAGAGGTGATAATTGGCCTGGATTAAATGTGGGTAAGGGAAGAGACGTGTTAGTGGAAGCTAGGAAATGTGGAAGGTCTAGGTTTTGCATGGGAAAGAGAGAAGAATTTAATGGGTTTTGGTTTAATGGGTATGGGGTTTGATGATTAGGAATGTTGTGAGAGAAAGGTACTTGTGGCTGATTTAATGGGTTGGTAGTAAGTTGGACACGTGTACCGGTTCCCTGGAAGTCGAAAGGACCATTTGCTAGGAGAGCCGAGCCTGAACCACCATGTACGGCTGAGCTTGAGGATGTAGCATTTTTTTGGTTGAAATAACATTTGGCACTTTAATAAAGACCTTTTTTTAAACCTCTAAAAACTTCTTTTCAAAGAAATAATTAAGGTTCATTAGTTAATTTAATGTAAAAATATTGAAAATGAGGAAATAGACAAAAAAAAAGGATTTTCAAGTTTCTATCGGAAGGAAAAAGTTAGGATCTTTATCCCCTCTAATTTTCTTTCGGGTCAGTTTCCTAATGCCTCTAACAAGGGGACTCAATGACCACCCTACCCTTGTCCCAACACTCTATGTAGGTGGGGTTCACCCACCCCTTTTAGAGGCAATAGGGAACTAGGCTGGGCAGGGAATTGGTGGAGATAATTTGCCAAAATGTTTGTGAGATAAAAGGCTCTATGGGAAGCATGGTGGAAGAGCGGGAGGGGGTGAAATGACCATCCAATCCTCATGACAAGTAGAAATGCCGCTCATGTTGATGCTTCCGCTTGTGCTTCCATTGATCCATCCTTGTATGCAGGAAACACTTATCTCAAAATTTAAATGGAAAGAAACACGGTATAAAGGAGAGCATTTTCTTTTGGCTGCATTTTTTTTAAAATGTTATATTAAAAATAATTATTATATATAAATTTATGTTTTTTTTTTTAAGCATGAATAATAAGCGCAGTTGAATGAAAGAAATAATCCAGTTATATGGCGAGGTTGGAGTTCTCCATGGATGCCAAGAGTACCATTAATCATGAATTTTTTGGAAAATAACATCAAAATCTTTAAATTGAATGTTTTCTAATTTTTTTGTGTTTCATTTCAATAAAACATTTCTCCCTTCCTAATCCTTATATAGTTTTGTATTAATTGTCAAGAATTTTCATAAATATTTTACAACAAAACAAATGTGGCCTTGTTTGGAAGAGAAATAGCAGTTGAACTGTTTTATAAGTGAAACTAATTCTTAAAGTATTTTTTAATTTCTACAATCTTGCTGCCGATCTTCCATAAATTTGTGTTTTGTTGGTCTGATTTGGTATGATTTTTATTTCAATTTCATGGTCTGATTTCTATTTTGGAAATTGTTTAGTGTGACTTTTTTTACACTTTATTTTAGTGATATAGAACCCAATAGAATAGAATTTCTGAAATAGCTGAGGAGATATTTCAATTTTGCAAATTGAAATTGATTTCACTCTTGCTTTTTGATGACCACATTGTTAATTTGATTGGATAAACAATAAATTCATGTCAAAAATAAAACATCACTATAGACGCTGAATTTTGGCACCTTGGAAGTGTGATTCGGCGATGATGATTAAAGCTCAACTGGCTTGCGAGGTGACCAAATGGTAGAAAATTATCAATTTACCCTTACCCCACTTTTTGTAGCCAAACTATCCCAAATAGAGCCCAAATCTCTAAGATAGCCTTGTTTAACCATTTTAAGCCCACATGTGAAATTTCACTTCAATCTGATGTCTTTTTGTCAAAATGACTGTCTTACCCCTGGCCTGGTTCTCGGTATCTGGACTACCCGATTTGGTCCAAAACACTTTGGATGACCTTATTTGATCATATTAAGCTTTCACGAAAAGTTTCGACCAAATCGGATAACTTTTATGAAAATGACCATTTTGCCCCTGGCATGGTTCTTAGTACCCAAGCCACCCGATGTGACTTGAAACCATTTGGATAACTTTATTTGGTCATATTGTGCTTACACATAAAATTTCATGTAATTCCGGTATCATTTGGACCTTGATCAGTGTGAAACACCATTTATGTGTTTTCCTCGATATCCCTGTCATTTTTAAGCAAAATCAGGCCATAGCTGCCACACGGATGGAAAGTACTTGTTAAGACCTTCGCGATGATATGTGGCGCGTCAAAATCGGCCACACGGATTGGAAGATATCAATATTTGAATGTTGGCCTTTAAAATGGAATCTTTAAGAAAGAGAGAAAAAAGAAAAAAATTTTGACCGATCCGAATCAGACCGGATTGACCCGACAGGATCAACCCGGCCTGACCCGACCCAGCTGGACTGTCAGTAGGGGACAAGCCCCCACCATTTAGGCTGAGCCACACATGGCCCCATGCCCACTTGGCTGAGCCACACAAGGCCCAGCACCCATGCCCACCTGCCCAGTAGGCCTAGGTACACGCAAGCCCAGGCTGCACAGCAAGCCTAGGCACACGCAAGCCAGCCCATCACTCCTTATCCTAGCCATTAAGGCCCCAGGGGTCTTTGAGACCTTTCCTCGAACAGTTTTTCCCCTATAAATAACAGGCCATTTGGAGGGTTTAGGGACCGAGAAAATTCATGAAAAAATTATCATTGTGAAGTTCGTTCTCCCCTCTGTCCATCCATTCTAGAAATATCTCCATATCATGCTTCTATGGACATATAAAATTCCTCAAATACCCCTTGTTCACCACTCTTGTCATTCGGGGCAAACACACTTGGAGTGGCTTTCAGTGCCTTCCGACGATAATTTCGGCCATCCAAGGATATGTAGACTGAGCCCAGACACTTCCACGCTTCAAGGGTAGGTTTTATATATCTTTATTTAGTTTTTATGTATTTCTTTTGATTTTCTTTAGTTAAAAGAGGTTGTTTTCAGTTAAAAAATCTTCAAAAATAACACAAGAGTGGTAAATTTCTGAAAATTTTAGGGAAGATGTTTCCCACTGTGCTTGATGTCCATTAATTTTCTCAAGCTCCAAATCACGGTTTTTGTGACATTCTTGCCCCTGTGAAAGATTTTGGATTATGTAAAATCTGAACCTGTGGGTGGGGAGGACAAAATCATTATGCCCATGTTAAATATCATGTTTTGATTAGTGGGTGTGGGCTCTGGTTTGATCCAATTCGGATCTATGATAGGGATTTTGTATTTTTCTTTGTTTTCCCTACTTTTTAGTATTTCAGAAAATATTAAAAATAGTATAAATGCATAAAAATTCACAAAAAAATTATGGGATACATATTTCATCAGGATTGATTTTATGGGATCATTAATCACTGACATGAATGTTTGATCATTTTAATAGGTGTTCCTTACCATGTTAGGGATGTAGATGTCATTTTTATAATTGTTGTGAAAATCCAAGAAAATCAGAAAAAATACATTTCTAAGCATTAAATTCTGTTTTAAGTTGTTTTAGAATGTTTTCATATGCATACATGCCCACCATGAATCATAACCATGCATAAAAAGTCACTTCTGCCCTCGGGGGTATTTTGGTCATTTTACGACCAAATCATATCTAGGGCCCTGGAAAGGTTTCTATCACTTTATTTGCATGTTTTAACTTTCATAACCATGTTTTAAGTATAAGTTTGCATTTTCATGCATATTTGTATTTTTGCCTTAATAGGGGCATTTTGGTAATTTTACCATTTTATAGTATTGTATATAGTTTAATAATTCACATGCATGCCATTAATCATGTTTTAATCATTTCAGCATTTAAATGTGATTTCTTGTCTTTGTACATATTTTGGTTCTTTAGGGGTATTTTCATAATTTTGGTCATTTTGACTCTACATAATCACCTAACTTAGGGGTAGTAATTAGGATTAAAATATTAATTTTAATTAACCTAATTAGGTCCATAAATTTCAACAAAGATAATCAAAACACAAAAAATAAAATAGTTTAATTAGGTGTATAATACGCATAACACAACAGTATACAATAGAGTTTGGTCTAGGAAGACCGGCCGTCAGTCGAACGGTTGCTGGGAGCCTAGCACCTTCCCAACCCGTAACTTGACACCTACCCAGAGATCTGGAGCAGACCATCCATTGAGTCATTGGAGTTAATTAGCGCCCTTCTCTGAAGAATAGGCACCATTAGTGGGTCCTAGACCCTGATCTAGGTGGCGACTCCCTACACCATCAACAACAATCCCCGCACCGCTCCCACACTCGGGGGCACCACCCTAGAAAGAGATCGCGGATCGATCTTCATCCGTTGCACCTACAATCACCCTTCTTCTCTTGATGGTTTGACCACCATCATGCTACTACCATTATTGTTGTCACCATCACCATTGTCACCACCGTTGCCACAACCACCACCACCACTACCACCCCTTCTCGACCCCGCCTCCCTCTTCCAAAGAAATTTAGAAATTCTAAAAAATTGAACCCCCTAATGGATTTCTTATTCTTGAAATATTTAGATTGATGCAATTAAACAATTTCAATTTCTTAAACAAAAATCCATTTGTTAACTATTTCATGAAATTAACCTACTACTGAAATAGAAATCATCCCAAAACTGGTGTGCTTCAGAACAAAAAAAAAAAAAAAAAAATACAATGGACTTTTGGTCATTTTTGACTGATCCAAGCCAATTTTGAACAATCCACCACTTTCACAAAGAAAAAGATGGAAAATTGATGGTGAGGGTAGTGCTATGTGGGCCAATCCACAGTGTTCTAGATCTGGTGAGCTTTACGATGGCATGTTTAAAGAATAAAGATAAAAGTACAATAAATGGCTTTTATCAATCGGATAACATTAAGAATAAAAGACCACAAAACCCATTTGGACTATGACGAAATCAATGACGATGTGTCTCCCTTCTTAAGTTTCTATATGAAAGGAAATCTCTGGGAATGTCTTTTTAAGTTCAGCTGAGAAAACGAATTAATACGTTACCACCAAACTCATTTGCATTCAAATCATATATTATATATTATGACCAAATCAATGACGATATTTGGTATGTACGTGCTTTGAGTACATTTACCTATCGGATCAAGATTGTCTATTGTGCGGCTACCCCAACTGTCTTACTGTGCAGACACAGCGATGCGGGAAATGATTGCCTTATTCCCACTTATGTTTGCACAACAAACCAGTTGGGACAGCCGAGCCCAGCTTGGTAGAAGCGAGTTGACCATGGAGAAGAGAGATAAATAGTGAGGAAGAAGATATCTTCATCCTTCATTACTTAAATAACGTATACATAATATATACGGTTGTAATAACTAACCACACCTCCACATAACTTCCCCCACTTCCAACTAATTCTCTGTACACCCATAATCAGTTGGATCAATTACTTAACTGAAAGGGAACACTTTCATGCAAATAAAAATTGTTTAGGCTCCGTTTGTTTGCAAGAAAAATTAAAAGAATGGGAAGGAAAAATTTTCAAACCTAAAAATAGAAGGCTTTGTAATCGTTATTATTGATTGTGTAAGAAACTATTTAAATTTCTTATCATATCTAGTAAAGATATATTTTACATGTAATATTTATTTTACATTTTAAACCAAAGGGAGATGGATGCAAAGTAAAGTGAAATTTACTTGCCTTCCCTTTAATTCCCTTTGCAACTAAACGGAGCCTTAGCATTTCAAGATGGTGAATTATTAATATTACAAAGGTTTTCTATTTTTTCAAATGTCGAAAGCATCTATTGTACTATGTGGACAGATGATATGCCGATGATATGTCTTTTTCAATATTTGGATAGAGAGGACATGATCTAGATTGGTCAAATGTCAAATTTTAAAATTTAATTCAATCAAATACCTTCTTCGTATTTGCACACATCCAGTGATTGTCCATGTATATGTAGTAGTACTCTACACATTATTGTGTACTTTTCCAACTATGAGTGAGAGCAGATAGTTTAGATTAAAAGAAAAAGGTAAAAAAAATAAAAATGAATGACTCAAATTTGAGTATTGTGATTTACTATAGACAATACCTTGTAATTTTTGAAAAAGATGATCGTTGTGTATTGGTCCCCACATATTATTGTGCACATTTCCGATTCTGGTGACAGCACATGGCTTATATTTATTAAAAAAAAAAAAAAAAAAAAAAAAGGGATGAAAGAACACTACATGGGCGTGTGTAGTATGCTACCCTTGCGCCTGACATAGGGCATGCAAATGACCACCGCACCCCATGGAAAGGTGAAAAATTCTGGTGTCGACGATCATTTCGTGCATCCATATGTGCTCAAGTCTTGGGCAACACACCACACACGCCCATGTAGCATTCTCTTTCCCTTAAGAAAATGTAAAAATTAATGACTCAAATTTATGTTGTGATCTCGTAGACATCACCATCCATTTTTAAAAAGATATCCAACACTTAACAAGAACAGCACACGTCATAGAAAATACGAAAAAATTAAATCCTTTCAACTTAGTTAAAAGATGGGAGAATTTTTTAAATCAAGATTGATGTAGAAAAAAATCATAATCTTATTCTTTTTCTTATTTAATACAATATATATTTTAAATTTCAATGAAAGGTTATATTATCATTTCACATGTCTATTTAACAATATAAAATATTTAATAATGATATTACAATTTAAAACCTTTTTTTCTTAAACTGAAATCAATGACGATACGTCTCCCTTCTTAAGTTTTTATAAGAAAGGAAATCTGGAAATGTCCTTTTCAGCTAAGAAAACAATTAATACGTTACCAACAAAGTCATTTGCATTGAAATCATCTTCCATATTATGACGAAATCAATGACGATCATCTGGGCGGCTACCCCAATTATCTTCCTGCGCAGATTCAACAAGGCGTGAAATGACTGTCTTATCCTTATCTGAACGCCTTGCATAAATGGGAGTAAGGCGATTATTTTACGTTTTGTCGTGTTTATGCAGCAGGCCAGTCAGGGCAACCGAGCCCAGCAGAGACCCCAATCGTTACCTATCTTGGTAGAAGGGAGTTGACCATGGAGAAGAGAGATAAAAAGTGAAGAAGAAGATATTAGGTTCTATAGTCCTCAATCTCGTGAGACATAAGTTTAGGTGATAATTCCATGCTCTATCTTTATCCCTCGTTACTTAAACAACGTATACATACTACACACGGTTGTAATAACTAACCACACTTCCATATAAATTCCCCCACTTCCAACGAATTGTCCATACACCCATAATCAGTTGGACCATTCATGCACATAAATTGTTTAGCATTTCAAGATGGTGAATTATTAATGTTACAAAGGTTTGCTATTTTTCCAAATGTCATAAGCATCTATTGTATTATGTGGACACTTGATATGTCTTTTTCATTTCTTGGATAGAGAGGACGTGATCAGATTAGTCGAATGTCAAATTTTAAAGTCCTAATTCAATCAAATACCCCATTTGTATTTACACATATCCGTGAGGACGTGACTCAATGGATTAGGTTTAGGTCGCTATGCATCAGTTTTCGAGATTCATGAGGTGGATGATGAAGTTTTACTGCTCTTGACGCTGGAGGATCTCAAAAATATGGGGATAAATGTCGTTGGTTCTTGGAGAAAAATGTACTGTGCAACAGGTTTGATGGTTTCGGTGGCGATAGGGGAAGGGGCAGCCGTGGTGGGAGTTACGGTTTTGGAAGCAGAGGTTGTGGTTACAGTGGTGGAGATGGTGGATACAGTGAGAAAAACGGTGCGGGTAGAGGTGGTGGTGGTCGAAGGGGGAGGGGGTGGTTACAATGGTGGAGGTTATGGCAGTGGTGGTGGTGGATGTTACGCAGTGAGACTGGGCACTTGGCTAGGGACTATAAGCAGGGAGGCGGAAGGTATGGCGGTAGCTAGTGGTGGCGGTGGTGGTGGTGGCTACTACAATTGTAGGGAGTGATGTCAGGGTGAATCTGCTTCAAGACCTTGAAGATGAACAGTAAGAGTGGTCGGGTGGAGTGGGAAAGGGCAAAATTTTCTTTTCTTTCCAAAACTAACAGAGTTAGTACTCAAGGGAATAGAAATAATTTTTGAGATTTTAGGGGTGTAGACATAATTATTTAAAACCTCAGGGGTGATAGATGTAAATTTCTCTTTTTTTTTTTTTTTTGAGTACTCAAAAAGAAATTGTTATAATTTTTGGAAAATCTCAAAAATTCTCCTGAAAAGACATCTTGTTATAATTTTTTTAGCCCCTCCGCAGAAACTCTGCCCTAATTTTTTTGATGAAAACTCAATCCATAAATTTTGTTTTTTTGCTTTTTCTTTTTTTTTTTTTTGGTCAACTCAATCCACAGTTGTGATGACTACAACATGCACACGGAAAATAAAGACCTATATGTTTTAAACTTTTAATTCATTGGCGTGTGCCGCACGTTTCTCCTCAGGAAGACAGGAAGGCCTTGTCTTTAACAAGGAAAACAGTATGCCCAAATAAATTAATTTTTTATTTTTATTTTTTTAATAAGGTTAAATTTTTTATTTTTAAAAGTGGAAGTTTTATATATTTTTTTTTCTATAGACGGACAAGGCATTTGGGCAGGGGTAAGACAGACATTGCACGTAGCATCGTATCTGAACAGCACAGTCCTATCGGGCAACTCGGCAGTAGAAGATCCAAATTGAAATGGAACCGGGGAGGGGGGAATGTTCCAGGAGCCAACTGCGTTAGTCTTATTTAAGTTTTAGACACTTACCTGTTTTTAACAGATCTTCCTCCCTTCGCTCTGCTCTTTGCTCTTTGCTCTTTGCTCTGTTCAAGTCTAAACTACTTGCTTTTCTCATCCTTTCAAAGAACTGATCTGAGGAGGAAAAAAAATGAAAGACACCATAGTTCTGTACCCAGTTCCGGGCCTTAGCCACCTAGTCTCCATGGTTGAACTTGGGAAGCTAATCATCCGCCACCATAGTCACCGCTTCTCTGTCACAGTCCTCCTCATCCAGAGCTACTCAGTCAGCAACCCTGCCGTAGATTCTTACATCGATCATGTCTCTCAAACAGACCCATCAATCGTCTTCCACCGCTTACCTGCTCTTCCTAAACTTGAATCTTCATCCCCCTCCTTCTTACAAACCATCAGCCGTAACAATCCAAACCTCCTCCACACCCTCCAAACCATCTCCAACTCTTCCTCCATTGCAGCCCTTGTGATCGATTTCTTCTGCTACTCTGCCTTCCCTATTGCCGCCGACCTAAACATCCCTCTTTACAACTACATGCCGACCGGTGCCTCTGGTCTTTCCGTCTTCCTTTACCTTGCAAAGATTCATAACCAGACTGACAAGAGCCTCAGGGAGCTTGGCAACACTAATCTCGACATCCCGGGATTGCCCATAATTCGTGCTGTACAGATGCCGGATATTTTACTTGATCGCAACAATGCTTTCTACGATGATATGTTGGACTTGTCAATCCATCTCACCAAATCAAGGGGAATTATATCAAACACCTTTGAAGCACTAGAGCCAAGAGTAATCGAGGCGGTCACACAACAAATGCCGGCTTTTTTCTGTATTGGACCATTAGTTGTAGAACCCATAGATAAATCTACTGAGTCAGATTGCTTGAAGTGGCTTGATGCGCAACCCAGTCGAAGCGTTGTGTTCTTGAGCTTCGGAAGCCGCGGCGTTTTCCCGGCGAAACAGCTTGCAGAGATCGCCGCGGGGCTTGAGCGAAGTGACCAGAGGTTCTTGTGGGTGGTGCGAAGTCCTCCACCGGATAGTGACAAACGGTTTTCATTTTCGGCTACGGAAGATTTCGATCTTGACGCTGTGATGCCGGAGGGGTTTCTTGATCGGACCAGAGACAGGGGACTGGTGGTGAAGTCCTGGGCGCCGCAGGTAGAGGTGCTGAGTCGGAAATCGGTGGGCGGATTCGTGACTCACTGTGGGTGGAACTCCATTTTAGAAGCGGTGTGCGCTGGGGTGCCATTGCTGGCTTGGCCGCTCTATGCGGAACAGGAAGTGAATAAGGTGGTTTTGGTGGAGGAGATGAAGTTGGCAATGCCAATGGAGGTGGCGGAGGAGAATGGGATTGTGGTGGCCGCCGAGGTTGAGAAGCGAGTCAGAGCGTTGATGGACTCGGAGGAGGGAACAGAGATGAGAGAACGGTGTAGGGAAATGAGGAAGGCGGCCTTGGCTGCATGGGCTGAAGGTGGATCGTCAAAGACTGCGTTTACCAATTTGGCCGAGTCATGGGAACGTAGATAACAACTCGGACGTGTTGTCCTTGTCAAACTGATTCAGTATCATCAGCTCGTTCTCTCAAGAAGCGATTTGGAACTTCTTTTTTTTCATAATAACAGTTGGCACTTTAATAAAGACCTTTTTTGGAACCTTATAAAAACTTTACCCAAAACGTTTTTTTTAAAAGAAATAATTAAGTCTCATTAGTTAATTTAATGTAAAAATTATTAAAAATGATGAAATAGACAGAAAAAGGGATTTTCATGTTTATGTCGAGAGGAAAAAGTTAGGATCTTTATCTCCTCCAATTTCCTTTGTGGCCAGTTTCCCGATGCCTCTAACAAAGGGAGTTCAATCACCACCCAACCCTTACCCGATACACCCATCCCTTATTAGAGGCATTGAGGAACTGGATTGGGTAGGGAATTGGTGGAGATAATTTTCCAAAAAATGAATGGAGAAAAACAACTCTATGGGGAGCATGGAGGGAGAGCAGATAAGGGGTGAAATAATGGGCCCATCCTCTTGAAAGGTCGAAATGCTGCTCATGTTGATGCTTCCGCTTGTGTTTTCGTTGACCCATGCTTATATGCGGGAAACACTTATCCCAAAATTTAAATGGAAAGAAACACAATATAAAGGTGAGCACTTTCTCTGGGCTGCATTAAAAAAAAATGTTATATAATTTATATTTTTTGAAACATGAATAAGAAGCACATTTGAATGAAAGAAATAATCCAATTATATGACGGGGTTGGAGTTCTTCATGGATGCCAAGAGTACCATTAATCAAGAATTTTTGAGAAAACAACATCAAAAATTTTAAATTGGATGTTTCTTTTGTGTTTCATTTCAATAATACATTTCTCCCTTCCTAATCTTTATATAGTTTTGTATTAATTGTCAAGAATCTTCATAAATATTTTACCGCAAAACAAATGTGGTCTTGTTTGGAAGAGAAATAGCAGTTGAACTGTTTTATAAGTGAAACTAATTCTTAAAGTATTCTTTAATTTCTACAATCTTGTTGACGATCTTCAATAAATCTATGTTTTGTTGGTCTGATTTGGTATGTTTATTTCAATTTCATGAGTTGATTTCTATTTTGGAAATTGTTTAGTTTGACTTTTTTACACCTTATTTTAGTGATATAGAAACCAATAGAATAGAAATTATGAAATAGATGAGGAGATATTTCAATTTTCAAATTGAAATTGATTTCTTTTCTTTTTTCCTTTTTGGTAATTAAAAATTCATTCAAGTACACAATGTTTGGGTACAAAGAATCCAAAACCAAGGAGAGGAATATGACCAATCTATCGTACATGCAATTGACAGGGTCTTCCAGGCTAGGGTATGGACAAGCCCAACAGTTTCGCTAGAGAAAAGGTTGTAATCAGAGCTTACAATTCGACTAGACACATGACATATGTCCTTGTGAGTAGGGATGGCCATGGCAGACAAAGCCGTGTAATTTTCCAAAAAGATGATCGATAGCCTATCTGGTCCCCACTTTCCCAGATGCCAGCCTGACAGACAAAGCCCAGCGATTTTTGGCCTATTATCGATGACGGTGATGTTGGAAGGCCAGATGCAGGTGGTGGAGTCCTTGACCAGGACCGGCAAGAATTCACACGCCTCCCGTCTCCAAGATCCTTGACCAGGGCCGACATGAATTCACTCTTGCTTTTTGATGACCACGTGGTTAATTTGATTGGATAAACAATAAATTCATGATAAAAATAAAACATCACCCTTCTTCTCTTGATGGTCTCATCACCACCATGACACCACCATCATTGTCATCACCATCACCATTGCCACCCCCCGCTGCCCATACCCTAGCCTCAAAATAGACCTTTCACACAAATAACTAACAGTGGACTAACACCATTACTATAAAAGGAGTGATTTGAGTTCTTACAAAACCAGGAGGTGATCTGAGTTTCGTTTGAAAACCAAGAGATGACGTATAATTTACCCAAAAACTTAAGAAGCGAGACATATCGTCATTGATTTCGTCATAATCCAAAGGGGTTTCGTGATCTTTTATTCTTAATGTTATCTGATTGACAAATGTCATTTGTTGTATTTTTTTTTTGGTAAGTGTCATTTGTTGTACTTATCTTTATTCTGTACACATGTTGTACGATGGCATGTTTAAAGAATGAAGATTAGTACAGTAAATGGTATTTATCAATCAGACAACATTAAGAATAAAAAACCACAGAACCCCTTTGGACTGACGAAATCAATGACGATGTGTCTCCCTTCTTAAGTTTTTATAAGAAAGGAAATCTGGAAATATCCTTCTCAGCTAAGAAAACAATTAATACGTTACCAACAAAGTCATTTGCATTCAAATCATCTTCTATATTATGACGAAATCAATGACGATCGTCTACTGCACGGGTAACCCAATTGTCTTACTGTGCAGACACAGCAAGGCGTGAAATGATTGTCTTATCCTCATCTGAGCACCTTGCATAAATGGGAGTAAGGCGATTATTTTACGTCTGGCTGTGTCTACGCAGCAAGCCAATCACACATATACATAATACACACGGTTGTATTAACTAACCACACTTCCACATAACTTCCCCCACTTCCAACTAATTCTCCATACACCCATAATCAGTTGGACCATTCATGCAAATACATTGTTTAGCATTTCAAGATGGTGAATTATTAATGTTACAAAGGTTTGCTATTTTTCCAAATGTCATAAGCATCTATTGTACTATGTGGAGAGATGATACGTCTTTTCCATTTCTTGGACAGAGAGGACATGATCTAGGTTAGTCAAATCTCAAATTTTAAAGTTTAATTCAATCAAATACCCTTTTTGTATTTGCACACATCCGGTAATTGTTCATGTATGTGTATCAGTACTCTAGACATTATTGTGTATTTTTCCAACTATGAGTGAGAGCAGATAATTTAGATTAAAAGAAAAAGATAAAAATGAATGACTCAAATTTATGCTGTGATTTCCATAAACATTACCTTCTACTTTTGAAAATGATAATCATGTGTATTGGTACCCTAAACATTATTGTGCACATTCTCGACTCTGGTGAGAGCAGATGATTTATATTAAAAAAAAAAAAAAAAAAGGGAAGAAAGAGAACTGCATTGGCGCATGTAGTGTGCTGCCCCTGTACCAGACATAGGGGTGCACAAAATGACCACTGGCACTCCCATGTAAAGGTGAAAAATCCTGAGGTGCGGCGATCATTTTGCGCACCCCTATGTTTGGGTGCAGGGGCAGCACACCACACACGTCCAAGTAGCATTCTCTTTCCCTTAAGAAAATGTAAAATTAATGACTCAAATTTATGTTGTGATTTCGGAGACATCACCATCCATTTTTAAAAAAACATATCCAACACTTAACAAGAAAAGAACACATCATAGAAAATACGGAAAAAAAATTTTGAATCCTTTCAACTTAGTTAAAAGATGGGAGAATTTTTTCAAATCAAGATAGATGTAAAAAAAAATCATATTAATGGCATTTCTGTAATTTATAGTAACCAGTACAAAACTGTTGTAGAAACAGGTTTTATCAAACACCTTTCAGTATTAATAGTATTTTGGATACGTTTCTGGAACAGATTTATCAAACACCTTTCAGAAAGCCAGTAACGTTATTCTGGTAACAGTAACATCAAAATATGTTTCTAGTCAGAAACGTCACCGAAACACCAGTAACGTTGTCAAACTGTACCTTATTCTAAAAATTATTTAATATAATATATATTTTAAATTTCAATGAACGATTATATTATCATTTCACATGTTTATTTAACAATATAAAATATTTACCCCAAGGGATCAGCTCCGTTGGCAAAAGACCAACTCCTCAAATGAGAGGTCATGAGTGCAAATCACCTTGGGGCCTATCCCCCTCCCCCTATTAAAAGCTCTCCAATTCCAGAAAAACAATATAAAATATTTAATAATGATATAATAATTTAAAACCCTTTTTTTTCTTAAACTAAAAAACTTTTGAAATAAGGCATGTAGCCATGTAGGTACAAAACGAACGTCTTGCCTTCACGGAAAGGTGGAAGTCTAGCTTTCGATGCTGCTTGTACACATGTTCCCATTGATCATGCGACTAGATAGCATTCTCTTACCCTTTCTTTTAAGTGAATTTTATGTTTTTCACCCCTGTGTTTTCACATAATTATGCCTACCACCCCTGGAATTTCATCTATTTCATAAACCTTCCCTGTATTTTGAAAGATTCTTACAAATATACCCCTACCGTTAGATGGGAACAATTAAGTGATGATGTCATCACCCAAATATAATCTAAATGCTCATAAGTCATAACACCCTTACAAATATACCCCTACGGTAATAATTTTTTTAATCCCCAAACTAACCCTGGGTCCATGATTGAGATGCAAAAGGAGATAGGGATTTCAATCTTGAGGGTTCGGAATGCCTCCTGAAAGAACAAAACCCGATTCAGTGACTGGAAAATATGGCTATTGATTTGCGGCAAACTTCTACTAGGGGACATGGGAATGAAAGAGAGGTGCAATTTCCCGGTTAGAGAAGATTGCTTAGGGCTAGGGTTTCAAAATGCAGAGATCATGACACCATCGAATTGGATGGCCCATTGGGTACTGATGCTAGGGATTGGAAGTGCGGCACTAGTGCGCATAGGAACAGGATTGGTGAGCGGGAGAGGTTTTGTTCTCGGGAAGATGGTGTGAGGACGTGGCTCAATGGATTAGGTTTAGGTCGCTATGCATCAGTTTTGAGATTCATGAGGTGGATGATGAAGTTTTACTGCTCTCGACGCTGGAAGTTCTCAAAGATATGGGGGATAAATGTTGTTGGTTCTAGGAGAAAAATGCACTATGCAACGGGTTTGATGGTTTCGGTGGCGATATGGGAAGGGGCAGCTGTGGTGGGAGTTACGGTTTTGGAAGCGGAGGTTGTGGATACAGCGCTGGAGATGGTGGATACGGTGGAAAAAACGGTGCAAGTAGAGGTGGTGGTGGTTGAAGGGGGAGGGGGTGGTTACAATGGTGGAGGTTATGGCAGTGGTGGTGGTGGATGTTACGCGGTGAGACTGAACACTTGGCTAGGGACTATAAGCATGGAGGCGGAGGTATGGCGGTAGCTAGTGGTGGCGGCGGTGGTGGTGGCTGCTACAATTGTGGGGAGTGATGTCAAGGTGAATCTGCTTCAAGACCGTGAAGATGAACAGTAACAGTGGTCAGGTGGAGCGGGTTTATTTCTCTAAAAAATAAGAAAGGGCAACAACCTTCCAAAACTAACTAAGTTAGTACTCAAAAAATAAAAGTAATTATTGAAATTTTACAGGTGTAGACATAATTATTTGAAACTTCAGGGGTGATACATGTAATTTTTTTTATTTTTTTTTTAATGAATACTAAAAAAAAATATGTTTTTTTTTTTTATTTATGAAAACTCAATACATAATTTTTGTTTTTTTTTTTTTTGTTTTTTTGGTAAACTCAACCCACAATTGTGATTTTTATCAAAAAAAAACAACCCACAATTGTGATGAGTAGGATATGCACATGTAAAATAAAGAACTATGTGTTTTAAACTTTTAATCTCTTGGCGTGAGCTGCACGTTCCTGTCTTTAGCAAAGAAGACAGTATGCCCAATTAAATAAATTTTTTATTTTTATTTTTTTTAATAAGAATAAATATTTTATTTTTAAATTTGGAAGCTTTATATATATTTTTTTCTATAGAGGGCGGGATCGAACCGGGGAGAGGGCAGGTACCAGCCAGGAGCCAACTGCGCTAGTCTTATTTAAGTCTTAGACACTTTACCTTGTTTTTTATAGATCTTCCTCCCTTCGCTCTGCTCTTTGCTCTGTTCAATTCTTAGCTACTTGCATGTCTCATCCTTTCAAAGAACTGATCTGAAGAGGAAACAAAATGAAAGACACCATAGTTCTGTACCCAGTTCCGGGCCTTAGCCACCTTGTCTCCATGGTTGAACTTGGGAAGCTAATCATCCGCCACCATAGTCACGGCTTCTCTGTCACAGTCCTCCTCATCCAAACCGACTCAGTCAGCAACCCTACCGTAGATTCTTACATCGATCATGTCTCTCAAACAGACCCGTCAATCGTGTTCCACCGCTTCCCTGCTCTTCCTAAACTTGAATCTTCAACCCCCTCCTTCTTACAAACCATCCGTCGTAACAATCCAAACCTCCTCCACACCCTCCAAACCATCTCCAACTCTTCCTCCATTGCAGCCCTTGTGGTCGATTTCTTCTGCTACTCTGCCTTCCCTATTGCCGCCGACCTAAACATCCCTCTTTACAACTACATGCCGACCGGTGCCTCTGGTCTTTCCGTCTTCCTTTACCTTGCAAAGATTCATAACCAGACTGACAAGAGCCTCAGGGAGCTTGGCAACACTAATCTCGACATCCCGGGATTGCCCATAATTCGTGCTGCACAGATGCCGGAGCTTGTACTTGATCGAAACAATGAGTTCTACGATGCTATGTTGGACTTGTCAAACCATCTCCCCAAATCAAGGGGAATTATATCAAACACCTTTGAAGCACTAGAGCCAAGAGTAATCGAGGCGGTCACACAACAAATGCCGGCTTTTTTCTGTATTGGACCATTAGTTGTAGAACCCATAGATAAATCTACTGAGTCAGATTGCTTGAAGTGGCTTGATGCGCAACCCAGTCGAAGTGTTGTGTTCTTGAGCTTCGGAAGCCGCGGCGTATTCCCGGCGAAACAGATTGCAGAGATCGCTGCTGGGCTTGAGAGAAGTGACCAGAGGTTCTTGTGGGTGGTGCGAAGTCCTCCACCGGATAGTGACAAACGGTTTTCATTTTCGGCTACGGAAGATTTCGATCTTGACGCTGTGATGCCGGAGGGGTTTCTTGATCGGACCAGAGACAGGGGACTGGTGGTGAAGTCGTGGGCGCCGCAGGTAGAGGTGCTGAGTCGGGAATCGGTGGGCGGATTCGTGACTCACTGTGGGTGGAACTCCATTTTAGAAGCGGTGTGCGCTGGGGTGCCATTGCTGGCTTGGCCGCTCTATGCGGAACAGGAAGTGAATAAGGTGGTTTTGGTGGAGGAGATGAAGTTGGCAATGCCAATGGAGGTGGCGGAGGAGGATGGGATTGTGGTGGCCGCCGAGGTTGAGAAGCGAGTCAGAGCGTTGATGGACTCGGAGGAGGGAACAGAGATGAGAGAACGGTGTAGGGAAATGAGGAAGAAGGCCTTGGCTGCATGGGCTGAAGGTGGATCGTCAAAGACTGCGTTTACCAATTTGGCCGAGTCGTGGGAACGGAGATAAAAACTCGGACGTGTCGTCCGTGTCAAACTGATTCAGTATCATCAGCTCGTTATCTCAAGAAGCCATTTGACACTTCTTTTTTTCGTTTTTTTTTGGTTATTTGGTAATAACATTTGGCACCTTGTTAATAAAGATATCTTTTTGCACCTTTATAAAACTTTTAAAAAAAAAAAAATTAATTAAGGCTCATTAGTTTCTTTCTGTGAAATATAATTATTGGTCTTTTATTTAATGTAAAATATTAAAGATGAGGAAATAGACACAAGCATGGATTTTCATGTTTCTTACTTTCTGTCGGAAGTTTACCGAAATAAAAAAAAAAAAAACCTTTCTGTCGGAACGGAAAAATTATGGAAAACAAAAAAAAAAGGTCGCGGTACGTCCTTAAGAATTAGTTTGGGAAACGTTCTTCTCTCATTACCGTCGATTTCACTAAAAAAATCTGAACCGTAAAAGTGTGTGAGTCTATTTACTTAGTGTTAGACTTGCTATTACCCTGACAGCCAGTGGCTAAGTTTGAAAAAACCTTTTTCCATTCCCCCAAACGCCATTAACTCATTCTCTCTCCTCTCTTCACTCCTCCCGAAAGAGACAACGACGAGTTAAGCTTGGATCTGCAACCTCCGGCGAGTCAGGCGAGTCAAGCTTTAGTTTGCATCCTCCGCCGAAGATGTTTCGCCTCCGTTTGCAACCTCCGGCAAAGGCGAACCATGCTGTGCAACTTCAGGCAAAGGCCAACCTCCGTCTCCACTCTCCTCTCTTCACTCCTCCCAAAAGCCAAGGTTTCCTTCATCAGTCACAGCCACGTCCGGTGGAGTCTCCTTGGTTTTCTTCCTTCGGTGAAGGCGTTCCACCTTCGTCTGCAACCTCCGGTGAAGCCGGCGGAGGGGAACTACGGTCTGCAACCTCAGGCGAAGGTGAAACCAGGGTTTTGCAACCTCTCAGGTTCGATTTTTTTCTCTCATCTCTCTCTCTATAACCCTAGATGTTTGACCCATATGCGCTTTCTTCTTGGATTCGCATATGGGTGAGGACTCAAAAGAGGTCTTAAGCGTTCAAATGGGAAAAAAAATGTTGGTCTTGGATTTGTTTGTTTGAGCGAATTCTGCTGCTGATGGGTTTTATCAGAAATTCCTTTTGTCTCCTCTCCTCCATTCTCTTCTTCATTGCAGGTTTTGGGTTATTTCCATCTGTAAAAACTGCTTCAGATACCTATATATACTTTGTCTACAAGGGTTGTTCAAGCCAGTCATTCTCGGACACCAGTTACTCACAAGCCCTTTCTTCACTTTTCGCTTTTTTAAGCGCTCAAGAGAATGAAACCTCTGCCTAGGAAGAAGAAGAAGAACGGAGGTATAGTTTTCACCTAAATTTGGCATTAAAATTTACCCACGGTCAGAACCCTAGATGTTCGATCTTCTTAATGAGCCCAAATTTGAAGAAAAAATGGGTTTGAATCTTCGTAAAGGCTTTCTGTAGAGTATGATACTGTAACCATTTCCTTAACATATTGGTAATTAGACATGGAAGAGATAAATGAGGTAGGACCCCTAAATAAGATGGTTGAAGAAGGGACAATCAGTGTGCATTAATGCTTGTTGGGGGATCAGTTTCTACTACTGTTTATTATCTTTGATGCTCTGGGCCATTGATGGATATGAACTATGATAATAAGTATCAAGAATCTTAGAATTTGTGCTTAGATCTGACAACTCATGGATTAATCTAGGGTTTATTTTCATGAATTGGCCAAAATCTGATTTGCTCTGTACCATTGACCTCACTTGCCCCAATCCCCTGCACAACTATTACAGGCATTATATGCCACTTTCATTATCTTTGTCAGATGAATAATGGAATCAGAGAAGATCAGGCAACAAATGATTTACATTATTTCAAGCACTTGAACTTATCTTGATGGCATTTTTTAATTAATAGCTCTCTTTACTAAATTCAGATTGGATTTTATTTTATTCAATAGAGAGAGAGATAAAATCAAACTTTCTCCTCGATATTTTGTATAAAAATTTATTAATGTTGGATTGTTGTTGTCTGTTATCTTAAAAAGATTGGATGCAATGGTGGAGGGTGGAGTTCATAAACCGGATAAAACTATTAATTTAAAAGAAAATATTTATGCTATAGCAATTTATGCTTCTAATGGGCAGCATGGATGAGCCTCTCACCTTTTTACTGAATTTTTCTTAAACAGATGGTCTGTGGCTGATTCAGTTGATTCTGGAAGATGGAGTTGATGCTTTCTACTTATTGTGACTATTAGACTTCTGCTGTATTGTTAATTAGTGCTCTCTTCTCGAGCACTTTATGCTAGTACAAAGATAATTTTTCTTGTCAGATGTTATAATGTTTTCATTGATTCTCATGTTTTTCATCCACTAGAATGGAGAGAGTTACAATTGATAATTTTGGCCAGTTGTTGTAACATTTTCCTCAGAATTCTATAACTTGTATAACTGTAATGGTTTCTATGTTTAGTTGTGCAGCACTTGAGGTGTATCTCAGGTGAGGTTAGTGTAATTTAATATATATATATATATATATTGGATTAAACTAACATGGTTTTAATTGATGTATGTGAGCCTTTAGCTCAAAATGGAAGAGCAACTGGTTTTTTTACCAGGAGATGATGGTTCAACTCCATCAAGGCTCTCATGTTAACTAATTAATGAATTTCTATTTATTTATTTATTTATCTTTTTTTTTTTTTTGGGAGGGGGTTATAATGTAGGACACAGCCAGAAAACCTTGAAGTCTGTAATGGTCACTTTGAGCTTGGCCTAGCCTGTGTTGGTCCATGATGCCTGCTTCCTTGACTCTGGCTTCCATTGCATGGTTTGGTCCTTGAAGTCTGTAAAGGTCACTCTGGTTTGGTCATAGTTTCATCCTTTCGTTTGTTTTCTCCTGTATTTATTGCTATAACAAACTTTATCTTTGTTATGATGATTAATGATGATTAATGATTCGTCTGGAAAAATGTTTGGCATTTGAGGATTCAAAATGGTTTTTGGATGGCCACCATATTTGTGTACTAGAGCTATGTGATAGACAGTGTATTAACTCAGTTCAGTAAAGCTTATAAAATTGGATTGATCGAACTACAATCCTTTGAATATGACATGTTGTCACTATAATCTATTGGGGAGCTGTGATATAGGTGCATATGGCATTTTAGAGGAGTGCTGATTACGTTTCCAGGTCCCATAACTCTATTCATTTTATTGTTGATTAAATAAGTTTTTTTTTAATCATGAGAACTCCCATTTCACTGTTTTTTATTTTCTTCCATGTTGTCTTCAGCCCGATCTATTTTTATTCAAATAAATGAGAACTTTCTTCTGTTGCTTCCCTGTGATACATTGATTTGGTTTCTAACAGTCATTGCCTATGTTGATGCTACATAGAAAATCCATTATTCAGATTGCTTTCAATAGTTTTGAATTACCTGTAACACCACCTCCATGCTGCCATACAAGCATTAGATGAAACATGGTCTGATATATTAATTGGAACTTCAAAGGATAGAAGAAGCCAAAGCTCATAAGCCAGAACTAGAGCCCAGAGCAGCATGATCATGCCAGCCTTAAAGGTACTTGAGGGTATCAACGAGTTCCATATTGATTAGAACTTCAAAGAGCTTCGGGAGAGGTTCGCGGACTGATCTGTGGTGGCGCTGCAGGTTGCAGATCTCTGTCGCAGACTGATCTGTTGTGGCAGCGCAGGTTTCAGATCTCCGACGGCTACTCCGTCGGAGATTTAATAAAGTGCTGTCGGTGCTATTGAAGACCAGGCAGGACTTAGCTTCCTAAGGCCTTCTAAAGCTCAAGAACATGATTAGAAAGTGAAATGAGTTGAGTCAAATGTAATAAACAGGAATAGAAACAAGAAATTAAAAATAGAACCATCTGATCTATTCCTTTTTTTAACTCCTTCATGATTAGTTCAATGCTAGAACAATCTAACCTACTAAGATTATAACAGGTACTAATTAAGAGAAAAGATAAGAGAGTGAATGAGGAGAGATAAACACAGAGGGTTCTAGTGTACCCTCCCCTGGCACAGAATAAGAAACAGTGTCCATTCTTTTCAACCCAGCTTTAAAACCATAAGAATGCCAAAAAGCAAAACACATAAACAGAGCTCAAACATAGAACTCCAGATTGAGATTCCAAAGCCCAATCCCTGAACCTGAAACTGAGGTTCTTACTTATCAACCAAACTGAATATCTTTTGCCTCGAAAGTCCTGTTTCTTCCCCCTTCCTTGGTAATACTTAAAAAAAATAAATACAGCAATTCCAAGGCCATCACCCACACTTTTAAAAAAAATAAAAGGCAAAAAACCAGCTTTGATGATCAAGAGTTATTCTTTTAAAAAATCCAAGTGCCATCAACATGAGAGTCTTGATGGACTCGAACCATCATCTCCTAGGAACAAACCCAGGTGCTCTTCCTTTTTTGAGCTAAAGACTCATGTACCTCCATAAACCATGTAAGTTTAATCCAATATATAAAAATAAGAATAAATTATACTGACCATTACAAGGATCAATCTTTACAGGAATCAGCCTTCTCTAGTGCATCATGGTTGATTTATTATCTATGAACAAATTAGGCTGAGACTTCTCAGTTTCAACCATTGCACATGATAATAAAAACATAGTTTTTTTAAAATACAGAAAAAAACCCCATTACACGTGGTACGCATTTCTTCACCTCTATTGTCAGACTCAAACAACACAAAGAGAAAAAGGCAAGGGAAGAAATATTTTAAAAAGAAAAAGAGGATGGAAACGAAAAGAAAGAAAAAGGGTCCCCTCCAATGCAGCAATCTATGGTGTACTTGCAGGTTGGCCTCAAAGCAGCATATAAGTCATCAACGAACCAAAATTTCACTAGGGTAGTAATTAACTCTTAAATAGAGTACCTTCATGAAGGAAGTGCTCAGAATGATCCAAGCTAATAAAAATTCCAGTATTGGATGGCTATGTATGAGTAATGGAGCGATTAGGAGTCTTGCTCCTTGCATTATAAAAGCCTCATCTCTTGCCCTCTAATGTAAAATATCTCATTCCACGGGAGGGAGCAATGACTCACAGAAATGATTTGGTAACACAGAGGTCTGAAGCCTAACTGGGATTGTTTACAACCATCATTTCTGGTGTTTTTGAATCATTTAACAGTATTTTTTTTTCAATGTTCTTCAGAAAGATTCAATTGAATGAGAATAAAACAATATATCTTCCAACATTAAATTTTTGGGAAAAAGCAAAAAAGAATGAAGAAATCTTCCATCATAATGAGTTGAGTTCTATAAAATATTTCATTAACAAAAAATAACAAAAAGGTACCACAATTGTTTCTTTGGAATAGAATGCACAACAGTAAGCAAATCCTTAGGACCTTAAGTCATCTATTGATTTGGCAAAAGAAAAGATGGCGCAACTAGATACAAAGATGTTTAACTCATCAAATTAATAGAAGCTACAACAAACCTCAACTGTCTCTGATGGTTGTAGATAATAAAAAAATACAAGCATCAGCACTAACCAAGGAATGAAAACTCTTCAGGGAAATTAAAGACTACAAGGTTTCCTGCTTCCAAAAGTATGCAGCAACAAATCCAATTGATAGACTTGAAAGCTTTTCTTATCCTATTTATGTCAATGATATTGTGTTCTCTGATTTTTCTGAAACTCCTTCAATTATGTAATAAAAGCCAAGATGTAAAATTAGCCAGTTTCTTCGGGTTAGCTAGCTTCTCTGTAATTTCTGGTATACATCTTTCTCATGCCTTGTTATAGCACAAATCTTTTCCTAATACAAGTGATCTTAGAAAACCGATGGCAAAATATAGAAAATCAATGGCAACTCTTAAACATTGAGTTGTACAATCTGGATTTGAATCTGAAGATGAATTAGAAGAAACAAGCTTCCTCAAAACTGACCACACATCATCCGCAGTAACACCCTGGGAGCAGAACTTGAGATCTGACTTTACAATCAAACGAGTAAGGTTGATCATGTAAGATGTTCAGACTCGTAGCACATGGAACACGGTTGCTAAGAAAGAGAGAGAGAGAGAGGAGTGAGAGAAAAAATGGAACCTGAGAGTGGGAGCAAAACTTGAGATCTGACTTCCGCTGTTTTTTTGCTCCTACGTGCACTCCGGCAAAGCGAGGAGTGAGGCAGACAGGAACTCCGCTGGTTTTTTGCCGTCTTCGATTGTATCCTAGCAGCCCAGGAACCGACACTGGAGAGAGAACAAGGTTTCTCTTTGCCTGAGGTTGCAGACCACGGTTCCCCTTCGGCGCCTTCACTGGAGGTTGTAGACGAAGGTGTAACGCCTTCTCCGGAGGATGCAGACCAAGGAGACTCCGCCGGAGGTGGCTGTGACTGACAAAGGAAACCTTGGCTCTCGGGAGGAGTAAAGAGAGGAGAGTGGAGACAGAGGTTCGCCTTTGGCTGAAGTTGCACAACGTGGTTCGCCTTCGTCGCCTTCGCCGGAGGTTGCAGACGGAGGTGAAACATCTTCGGCGGAGGATGCAGACCAAAGCTTGACTCGCCTGAGTCGCCGGAGGTTGCAGATCCAAGCTTAACTCGTCGTTGTCTCTTTTGGGAGGAGTGAAGAGAGGAGAGTGGAGAGAGGGGAGAGAGAATAGCGGGAAAGAGTAGAGAGAGGAGAGAGGAGAGAGGATGAGTTAATGCCCAAGAGACAGATTACCCTGTTCGTATAAGCAATAGCAGATTATGCTCAACTCTCCCACTCTCCCTTTGATTCCGGAAAAACAATCCTCGTGAGATTAATCCATTGGGTTGGGATTGGGTTTTCAAATAATTACCGGTTGTCACGGTTTTGGGTGAACTGAGGGAGAAACGGTTCAACGACTCAGATTCTACCTGGTGAAATCAATGGTTAGCAGAGAAAAACGCTCTGCGAACAAATTCTCACGCACGTACCGCGACCACTCACCCACAAAAAAACACTCTCTGTGAAGTATGGAGGGAAAAGGGTGGAGGTGGAAAGATTGCCCTGTCCTCATGAAAGCCAGAAATGTCGCTTATGTAGACATGTTGATGCTTTTGCTTGCGTTTCCCCCATTGACCCTATGCGTGCATGCAAGGGCCATGCTCCGCAATCTCCCATAAAAAACATTTTATTTTTTAATTTTGGTGGATTATTATCATAAGGGTATTTTGATCATTAGATTTCTTAAAACTAACATCTAACGTCTCAATTTAACAATAGGGACCAAAGTGTTACAATATTTTGAAAGTAAAAGGAATTTGCAATTAAAAAATTGTAGGAGGCATTTGGATAAATGGGCATTTTCAGGGAGCCATTTGTCAAAAACCCTTTTTTTTTTTATACTAAGGTGAAAATCATAAAGCCAAGTCTTCAATTTGTTTTTGGGGAAGTGTTACCTATGGGGAGTGTGGCCTCTCGCATAAGAGCAATGGAAACACACACAGAAGCATTAACATGTGAATCATTTTGCATTTCATGGAGGGCAGGGCAATCATTTCGACCCCATATGTCTGGGCATAGACGCCACACTTCCTCATAGAAACCAATTTTCTTTGTTTTTTTTAATTTCTGGTTATTCATGTAACAAGGAAACATGATGTTTCTAGAAACATAAATTTAAATTATCTTCTTTTTTTTTTTTTTTTTAATTTAAATCGTCTATTCATATTTGGAGTTGGAGTGGAAGAGTATACAAAATTATCTAGAATACTACTACACATGTATGTATGTACACAGGATGCATGGCAATACAAAGGGATATTTGATTAAATTACACTATTAAATTTGACATGTGACTAATCTAGACCATATCCAACCTCTCTATCCAATAAACGAAATGCACACATTTGTCCACATGACATAATACATGTTTTGTGACATTTCAAAAAATAATAGCCATTTATGACAATAATAATTCACTTTGTCTTTACTTATTGAATCAAGAACTTTTGCATATCTAACTTCTCACAAAAGCAAGTCAGTAAGAAGAGCTAGAAAAGAAAATAAAGACACCATAATTCCATACCAGTTACGGGCCTAGACACCTTGCTATAAGAAAAGGCATTTTTGGCGACAGAAAAAATTGTTACAAAAATTGATTTATTGTTGCTAAAATGCCTAGCAACCTTCCTCCAAAGAGAAAAAATGGCTCACAAAAAATTATGTATCATCTAAGGATGTCAAAATGGAATAGAACTGAATTTTAGAACTGGTACCGACCGTTTACGATCGAACCACAAAGAAATGATCCAGTTTTGATTTCATAGATTCCCTTCTTGATTCGATTCTGATTTCTAAACAAAAAAACTGATGGTTAACAGAATAGAAATCGTATAAAAACCGTTTCATAATTGATGGCTTTTTTAATAGGGAATGATGTCATAGACACAATGAAGAATAAAATAGATAAAATGGAAGAATAAAAAGAAAAAAATCATAGTTAACTACTTCACATTCTGTTCCCCTTTTCTCTAATCCTTACCTATATTTTAATCCATTTTCATAGTTACTATCATCACCCATAGTGTATTCTCGGCCCATCGTTTAGTCGTTTCCATATTTTAATCCCTATCCATGGCTACCATCATCACTGGTACCATGGTGGACTACGTTATTACATGGTAATGTGGGTATAAAACACTAACCCTAAGCCTAATCTCTCTTTCTGTGAGGACAATAAGTAGGGGTGTAAGTTTGGTCCTGTCGGCCCAAACCTGCCCTAGTCCACCCTGAGCCCAACAAGGCCTAGGCTGAGTTACCTAGCCCTGAGGGTGGGTTAGAGAATAAAATTTCTAGCCCTGAGTTAGGATCGGGTCAGGCCAGGGTTGAGCCCGGCCCGGCCCAGCCCAACCCGATCCTATTTTTAGTTATACTATGAGATACATATTAATATACTATATATATTATAAGCTTTAAATATCACACATATTTTGTTATATAATATAATTATATCTGACGATAATAAGTGATAATATGTCACCGTTAGTTGCAAACGGTAGGAGTGTTGAACTCATTTTATGACAAATATACCCTTATGGGGTAGAATGACATTAATGTCCTCTTCTACTTTTTCTTCTTCCCCTGCACCTAAACCCATGAACTCCAAACCATCTCCCACACAAAACCCAATTCACTGAAACTTGAAGTGATGTCCTAGGAACCTAAAACAGGTAATCTGTCTGGAATTTGTGACACCCATCTTCCCCAAAATCTATCCAACCTGTCTGTCCGTTATTTGCGAATCTTCTGCTCACTCCGGATTTCTCTTTTCTCACTACTCTCATGTTTTTGACAGAAAACCCTCTTCCTCATTTCTCTCTCGTTTCCGATAAGAGTATAGGTTGGGATCTTTATCACCTCCAGTTCTCTACCAGACCCAGTCCCTCAGTTCCTCTAACAAGGGGGGATTGGAATGACCACCCTACCCCTGCCCAAACACTCTGCCCGGATGGGATCCACCACCCCCTATTAGAGGAACTGGGGAACTGGGCCGGACAGAAAACTGGAGAAGATAATTTTCCATATAGGTTGTTGATTAAATCCTGTATCAGAATGCTAGGTTTTGGCTGCATCGTTATCCTTGGCAGCAAATTTCACTGTTTAATAATCGGTTTCTCTACAAAGAAACCCCAAACTCTAATATGCAGGCATAACGAAGCATGGGTTTGCCGTTTGAATGTTTTATTTTATATTTTTTCCACACTCTTAACAATTCGTGTTGTGCAAATTTTCTATTTTTGATAGAGTTTTTCCGGACAATAAAGTCTGGAGTACCGTTGAGGGTGCCCCTGTAAGTTTTTCCTCCCATTTAGTTTTGGATTCCAAACCCAAAATTGAAACGCATTTCATATTATTCTCCACCAATAACTCAAAGGTTCAAGAAGGGAAAACATACTCAAGCTTAGGGGTGCAAGTTTGGCCCTGTCGGCCCGAACCCACCCTGGCCCGCCCTGAGCCCGAACAGGGTCTGGGCTGAGATATTTGGCCCTGAGGGCGGGTCAGGGTTGGAAATTTCTGGTCCTGAGTTAGGGTTTGATCGGGTTAGGGTTGAGGCCTCGAGCTAAGCTTGGCCCGGCCCAGCCCCGACCCTGATTTAAGTTATACTATAAAATATATATTGATATAATTTATACATTATAAACTTTAAATTTCACCCACATTTTTTTATATAATATATTATATATGAAGACAATAAGTATTATAATATAATTTATTATATTGTTATTTTATATAAAATTAATAATGTCCTTCCTAGCCCATTCCAGCCCATGCATTTGTTTCCCCCTCCCCATGATCAGGGCCAATCAGGGTCAGCCCGGCCCGACCCTGAGGGCGGGTCAGGGTTGGATTTTTTTGGCCCTGAGTCAGGGTCGGGTCGGGTCGGGTCGGGCTGGGCCCAACTAAGGGGATTTAGGGTTGGGTTAGGGTTCTATGAAGCCCGGCCCAACCCAACCCTGTTGCAGCCCTACTCAAGCTCATATTAGTGCTTCTACTTCTTGGGTAGTCCTTCAATACGGTGCCAAGCCTGTACATCCCAGTATGAGAAACTTCTTGACCTGATCAAGTGCTTCCCAAAACTTTTTTCTTGAGATTATACTTATGTCTATGTTCTTCAATTGATCCAAATCAGAGAAAAAAATCACCTCATTTTGCCTGCTCGTCAATTTCCTCAATTCCCTCTAATAGAGGGAGTGGACCCCACCCTAGACAGTGTGTTCGGACAGAGGGTAGGGTGGTCATTTTTACCACCCTATTAGATGGAACTGAGGAAATTGAGGGGCAAACAAATTGAGGGGATAAAGACCCTCCAAATCAGGGAAAAATATCACCTCAATTTGCTTGCCCGTCAATTTCCTCAATTCCCTCTAATAGAGTGAGGTGGGCCCCACCCCGGGCAGTGTGTTCGGACAGGGGATAGGGTGGTCATTTCTACCCTCCTATTAGATGGAATTGAGGGGCAGGCCAATTGAGGGGATAAAGATCCCCAAATTAGTGCTATACACATTGGAGTATAGATTGAAGGGAACCTAACCTGTTAAATGTCAATTTCCCACGCCATCTTTATTTTAGTGTAATCTTGAGGGAATTTTGTGAATTTTGATACCGAGCTTTCCTACTTTAACACACATAGTTTATGAATTGTTGTGCGTTCAAAACATTTGTCTTAAATTGGGCAGCATTGGTAGTGGTGGCAATGGTGGAGCGAGAATTCGATTAGATTTTAGAAGGAGAAGAGGTAATGAAGGGGTAAAGAGGATTTCAGTTGCAGGATAGGGTTTTTCAAGAATAGAAATAAAGAAAATAATGAAGAAATAGGTTTATTTTAGCATAAAAACATTTTCATCAACTAATAAATAATTCTCACTTTCTTAATCAAGTGGTCAAGTTAATGGAGTGAGTTTAAATAATGAGATATGCATAAGAATGTGACCTAACTGATGAAATCACTTATTTATTTATTTATGTGGTAAACTTCTAACAAAGTTATATTAAGAGAGAACATTTTAGCTATCTGCCAAAAAAAATATATTTTGGCTATGTCTACTCTTTGTTTTTTTAGCAAGAAATACACGATATAATCTGTGGAGTGGAGTCTGAGGTGATAGTCAACGCATTACGTCTACTTTACTGTTTAATGGTTTGTTATTAAAAAAATATTTCTCTCTGACTTTTCATTTGAATTTGATGAAGTGTGGTCATAGGCATTCTCAACAATCTCAATTCTCATCTTCTATTGTTTTACCTAATTTTTAGGGATAAAATGCGTATCTCATTAAAATACATCTAATTTTTCTCATACTTCCATAAGGTTCTGATAAGTTCACGTACCATTCTTGAAAATTTCACGTATTACCCCTACTTTACTCCCTAAAGCCATTTAAGTTCACACCAGGCATTAAATGCTATAAAATGATCATACTATCCTTTCTTTTATTTTTTTTAAAATTTAAAAAGACCTAATTGCCCTAACCTATTTTTACAAAAATTTACAAAAAACCAAAATACTCTAATTTTTATCACTTTTCTGATTTTATCCAATCAACCTTCCCTTCGTCTTCGAATTCTAACATAGTAATCTTCTCTTGTTTAATATCATGAACAATGGAATGTGAATTTCTTCGCATGGATTTCTTTGCACGTCCTTTCATATAATAATCCATGGCATTCATACAAATTCTCTCTCTCTCTCTCTCTCTCTCTCTAAACATGAATATTCAAATTAATAAATCTTCCTCATCCTTTCCATGGTGTGAATTTTCTTCTGATTAGGAGCGAACTTTTGTCATAAAAATATTAGTTCTCAATTCCGAAAAAAATAAGAAAAAACCTTTATTTTTCTTAAGAAAAAGTTTTCCTCTACCAACTATTAAATAAGAAGGTCGAATTACTCCCCTATTTGTGGAATATCCTTGGCAACGCTTCAGACGTCCAACCGTTACAAGTTGTAGGCACAAAGATTCTTTCTTTATTTTGGGTGAAAGAAAACTAAGTTCTGTCTTATTTTTTTTCTAAGACAAAAAAAAAAAAAAAAAAAAAAAAAATCCTTTTCTATCACCAACATGGGAGAAAAATTCAATCAAAATTTATCGAAAACCACCGAGTTAACTGGATTTCATAGGTTTCATAGACGAGTTGAAGGGGGATTTTACAAAATCCCTGAATTCGATCAGGTTTCGGGGCTGAATTGGTTTGATTTCTATTTCAATTTCATGGGGTAATTTCTATTTCAGAAAATGTTGGTTTGATTTTTGCACCTCATTTAAGTGAAAGAAAAATAAGATGGAATAGAAATTCTGAAACAGGTAAAGAGTCCTTTCAATATCAAATTTGAAGTCATATTCCATCCTATTTCGCACTGTCTTTAATGAACACGTGGTAAACAACAGTTTTTTTTTATGGGCAAAATAGTCATTTCAATAAACTTATGACAATGGCTCTTTTTGGGTATACAACGAGGCTTTTACTCCCTCGTTCTCTCTGGTTATAACGATGAAGATGAACAATGACCTCAAATCTCGCGCTCATGTTCTCACTCAGTCGCGCTCTCTCTAGTTAACGAGAATGTATGAACATCTCTCTCTCTCTCTCTCTCTCTCTCTGTGATTAGGATTTCCCCTGCAATCTCGCTTTTTCACTTTCTCTCCCCCATTGACGTCATTGAAAATGGTTAGCCAATTGCAGGCAGGGTGGGTGCATCGACGAAGGAAGAGTTGTCAAGAGCACCAGAAAAGCAAAGGTCTCTCCGTTCTTCTCCATCGATCAGCAGGTTAAGGCGGGAGAGAAAGGTTCTATGGCTGCTTCTTTTTTTTTTTTCAAATGAGATCTATGTAGACGTAGTTGTTGTAATTCAATTCAAGGAAGTTGATTTTGAGAACATGAGAAGCCCTATTTATTACTGTGATTTGTACATCAATAGGAAACCAAAGCATGGTTGTCCCACAACGGGTTTAAGACTAACAACTTACGTGCTATAATAACAAATCAGGCCTAAGAGGATGAAATAACAAACTATTTGAACGTCCATGAAGAAGGTTGAAGATGAAATACATAATGAATCTAATATATGATCGACTGTGATTTAGAGTTTTGTCTTATGCATTTTGTCCATCAATTTTGACTAGTTTCGACCATATTTCGGTGATTTCGACATATATGTCCTTCGAAACTAAGGAAACTTGATTCGAAACTAGGACAGACAGGTATTTATGCCAAAAACTGTCGAAAACCAAGATAGACACTTTAGTTATGTCTAATGTCATTCAAGTAATTGTTTTTGTATTTGTATTTTATTTACTTAAGATATTATTCATAAATAAGCAAATACCCCCAGTTCAAGAATAAGAACTGGATTTTCAACGCTAGGTGCAATTTTCAATTTTTTAATGCTGGGTTTTTCTCAAATCTAAAAATTCTATAAATCTTAATATGGTAAAACATTGCTAAAACCCAAAAATGCGGTAAAATATTAATTTGTTTTGATGTCCAAAAAAATATTTTCATTCAGAGCAATTTTGATAACATTCGTGCACACCAAATTAAGTTTGACCGGTACATAACTCCTTCAATATAAGTCAAATTTAAGTAATATCGGACTTGTTGGAAAGCTATCAAAACAAAGTTTTCTAACAAATTCAAGATTGCCTAAATTTCATTTATATTGAAGGAATTATGTTCCGGTCAAACCATATTCGATATCATGTCCAAGAACAATATATAGTGTCAAACTTGGATCAAAACCACAAGTAATATTTTTAGTGTTCTCTATGTGAAACTAATGCATGGATTGGGCTTAAAATGTCAAAAATAGGCATCACAACAAGTATCAGGGCAAAAAAACAACTTTTGGGCTTCGAAACCAAGGTTCGAGTTAACCTAGAGAAAGTCCCAGGTTTCGACCGATATATGGTCGAAACCAAGACGAACTCAGTTTCTGGCTGATCGAAACCTAGTCGAAACTCGAGTATGTCTTAGAGCCTTGATCACCAAGGTGCCTTTGATATATATTTTTTTTTTGGGTGATGAACCAAGCTGCCCTTAATTCAATTAAATTTATGTATCACATACATGTTGGATGGAGTCCAAATTTTGTTGAGCTGTAAACCTAAAGATCCTTTATACACACGTCAAGTTTTAGTTAAATTGAATTTTTTTCTTTTTTTTTCTTTTTTGGTGAGAAAGCAAAGCTTCATTCAAGTAAAATTGAAATTTATAATATGACAAAACAGAACTGCCAAATCCATGTTTAGTGGAGGATTACACAAGGTTACATGCTAATACATGGACTATTGAAATCATATGGATGCATGGATAAACATGAGATGGTTTTTATTGAATTTCAGTTGAAAATTTGATATGTGATCAATCTAAATGCATATGTTTCCCCTTTTACCCAATGATCAGAATCTCTATTTAACCTGCCATTGATAGAATAAGCATATATAATTCCTTCAATAAGGAGCAGTTACTCAAGCACCTGAAAATATCCACATCGGGCTACTCATACCCAATGAGTGAACATTACTTTCGCCTTTTGTGTGGAACCCCAATAATTTTCCCCTCCATGCGGGAGCAATCGAGATCTTTACATGTCTCCCTCTACACAGCAGCAACCGAGATCTTTCTCATCTGTCCCTCCATGCGAGATAACCGAGATCTTATCCGACTTTATGCTCGAAGGCACACTGAGTTGCCACGCCCTAACCCTGCCTCATCCTTGGTTTTAATATCTTTAGTTGGGGATGAATGTGCAACTACGAGGAAGAAATCAACCAAACAATCACATACAACGTAAAGAATTTAACATAGTTCAACATTGAAGTCTACATCCACCCAAGAGAACCAAAGATTTTCTACTAAAATTGAAAAGCTCTCTACGCCATTCTCTACCTCACAAAGTGATCCCCCTTTACTTGTACCTAGGGCTTTTCCAGATAGGGACAATATATTGGGAACTCAAATCCCAATCCCCACACAATTTTAACTCCAATTCCCAATAGACCTAAACCTAATCCAATGACAAATATAAACCCAATAATAATTATGTGGACCTGCGGAATACAAGAAATTCCCACCGCTTACAAATTTAGACTAAAAACTTATTGGAATAATTTAATGTTTTAGTTAGTCTAATAATTCTTTAAACTATTTTAAAGAATATGTACTACATGGATTCAAAGTATCATACCAATATTAAATGTAGACATTAATTAAAAAATGGGAAAGAGAAGGCCAAGACGTGTGTGGTACATTGAACTTGCGGTCAGACACAAAGGCAGGTGAAATGACCGCTGTGCCCCAATGAAAAAACATAATTTCCCGAGAATGCGACGGTCATTTCACCTGCCCCAGTGTCTTGGCGCAGGGACAACAGCACCGCGCCCAGATAGGGTTTTTTCGTCATTATAAGTTGTATCACATTATTTTGTACCAAATTTCATTAAATAAATCAGTCCCACTTGACATCCCACATTTCACCTTCCCTTTTTCTTTGCATTGTCTTTCTTCCTTCGAGTCCGATATCTGATTATACACGAAGAGAAAGAGAAAGAGAAACGGAGGGTGAAGGAAATGAAAGACACTATAGTTTTCTATCCAGTCCCAGCCATCGGCCATCTAGTCTCTATGGTTGAGCTGGGCAAGCTAATCCTCCGCCACTACAACCAACGTTTCTCCCTCACAGTTCTCATTTCAGGCGACTTTAACAGCGCCGCCGCCATTGATCCTTACATCGATCATGTCTCTCACACAGAACCTTCAATAACCTTCCATCGCTTCCCTGCTCTTCCCAAACCTCCTTCCCTTCCACCATCACCCACTCCCCACCCAGCCGTCGTATTCTTCGAATCAATTCGCCTCAACAACCCAAATCTTCTTCACACCCTCCAAACCATCTCTGAAACCTCTTCCATTGCTGCCCTTGTGATTGATTTCATGTGCAACCCAGCCTTCCCTGTCGCCAATGAGCTGAACATCCCTCTTTACTACTACTTTCCCACTGGCGCCTCTTTTGTTGCCTTGATGCTTCACATCCCAAACCTCCATAACCAGACGAACAAGAGCTTCAGAGAGCTTGGCAATACTACTGTTCTCCACATCCCAGGATTGCCCCCAATTCGAGCTTCACAAATGGGGCCAAATTTACTCGATCGGAATAACCAGGTTTACAATATGTTCTTGGATCTGGGTATGCTTCTCCTCAAATCAAGCGGAATTATAATAAATACCATTGAGGCACTAGAACCAAAGGCAATCAAGGCCGTCAGGAATCAAGTGCCGGCCATTTTCTGTATTGGACCATTAGTTGCAAAACCCAGTGATCAATCTGGTGCGGCCGATTGTTTGTCGTGGCTTGACAAGCAACCGAGTCGGAGCGTTATGTTCTTGTGTTTTGGCAGCCGTGGCGTGTTTTCAGTGAAGCAGATTGAAGAGATCGCTGTTGGACTTGAGAGAAGTGGACAGAGGTTCTTGTGGGTGGTGAAGAACCCTCCACCAATCGAGGATAAATCAAGGAGGCTGTCTTCGATATCCATCATGGATTTCGATCTTGAAGCTGTGATGCCTAAGGGGTTTCTGGAGCGGACCAGAGACAGGGGTCTGGTGGTGAAGTCATGGGCGCCGCAGGTGGAGGTATTGAACCGAGAATCGGTGGGTGGATTCGTGACTCATTGCGGATGGAACTCGGTTTTGGAAGCTGTGTGTGGTGGGGTGCCGATGGTAGCATGGCCGCTCTATGCAGAGCAGCCTCTCAATCAGGAGGTTTTGGTGGAGGAGATGAGGGTGGCTTTGCCAATGGAGGCCGCGGAGGAGGATGGATTTGTGGTTGCTGCCGAGGTTGAGAAGCGAGTCAGAATGCTGATTGAGTCGGAGGAGGGGAGAGAGATTAGCAAACGCTGTCGAGAAATGAAGGAGAAGGCTTTGTCTGCGTGGGCGGAGGGTGGGTCCTCTGGGACTGCTTTTGGCGAGCTTGCCGAGTCATGGAATCGGGGATGACAACTCGGAATGGTCAGATCCTTGTCATGGTTGTGGTTTTTTTATTTATTTTGGAAATAAATTGACTATGTGTCGACTTTCCGACCATTTCGTTGGATAGAGCATACGACGGTTATGTGTCAAGTTTTGTTTTACGTGAAGATTCTCTGGACCAATTCGGCTCCTCTACTTCCGTCTGCCCCTATTGGCATGTGCGCATCACACACAAGCAAGGTAGAATGTATCGTCTTACTCCTGCCCAAATGCCTTGTCCAAGTGGGGGTAAGGTGGTACTTTTCGTCGCGCTTGTATGTTGGGGTGCATGGCAGTACCGGGCAGGTGGAAGTAGAAGAGTCGGATCTTTCCTTGGACTCGAAAATATACAAAGGAGAAAGAACGTTAATCGATGCTGTAGCGCGACATGTACCTGTGCCTAGACACAATCGCATGTGAAATGACCGGTGCATCCATCCTGAGAAGGCGGAAAGGATCAAGGATGCACCGATCATTTAACGTGCGGATGTGCCTGAGCACGGGTACACACCGTGCTGCCGCACCCGATAGCATTCCTTGTCCCTATGTATAATCATATAATGGTGGTAACCCTTACTCAATTTTTCCTGTCAAATGTAGGCATGTTTGTTTCACGGACAAAAAGGGGTGGAAAAAGGTAGAGTTATGGACCCCACATGTTGTAGGGTTTTTTTTTTTGGTTGTAGGGTGTTGCGACAAGATTTGACCCGAATTCTCATGTGGTCGAGCTGACCTGCACAGAAGAACATAAGAGGCTAAGGAGTGCAGGCCTGGGACGACGGAATAGCTCCGATGCCTAAGTTAGACCTCTTGCAATAGATAATCTCAAGTAGAGAAAATGAGAAGTCAAGTCCCCCCTTACCTGGGCTTGGAGTTGCATTTATAGAGTTTGGATGATAGATTGGTGTAAGCCTTTCATCGGTGCTAGACCGTTGTTTTGGTCTCCCATTTGTATAGGTGGAGGTCTTCTGGTGCGGACACCTGTCACAGAGAGTCATATGAAAAGCATGACCTTGGGTCATGCAAGATGCATGATGTGGGTGAAGTGATTCTGTCCTTAGCTTGATTGTCGGCTCGGGTCGATTTGGCATCGGATCGGCAAGGCATCGGGTCGGCCTAGAATCTGATAGTTGTAATGAGCTAGATGGATGATCTGAAGGTCGGCTCAGGTCAGATCGGGTCAGCCCAACATTTGATAGGTATGATGAGCTGGATGGATGATCAGCTCGGGTCGGCCTCAAATCTGATGTTTTTCACATGTCATCCTTTCACTAGTCGATAGTAATTTGGTTCATCATAAGCCCCCCACTCATTTAGGGTGAGATCGCCCTGAGTGAGTAGTCACAAGTCCATGGCTCGGTCGGACTTTACCGATGTCGACCTCTAAAGTATATGATCTATGAACTTTCTCTTCGCTTTGCTTGCCTTGTGGATATTCCTCATACTTCTCTCTTTCTTTCGAATGTGTGTTGTTTTTGGATTGACTTGATTTATCGTAGATATTTAGATCTTGATATCTTCTTTGCCCGACCCCAAAAGTTGGTATTGTCCTCCTTTAGATGAGAACCTTTCCGACTCTGAGGTCGGTACTTGAGGAATTTTTATGCCTCACGGATGAGGACTCTTTTATGCCTCACGGGTGAGGGCTTTTATGCCTTACGGGTAAGGGCTTTCATGCCTCACAGGTGAGGACTTTTATACCTCACGGGTGAGGACTTTTTATGCCTCACGGTTGAGGACTTTTTATCCCTCAAGGGTGAGGTCTTTACCAACCCGTAGGTCGGCCTCGTCTGTTCCCAACCCGGAGGTCAGCTTCGTTTGTTGCCAACCCGGAGGTCGGCCTCTTCTGTTCGCAACCCGGAGGTCGGCTTCATCTCCTCACGGATGAGGTCTTCACCATCCCAGAAGTCGGTTCATAGGTCGGGTCGGTTCTTCTCACCTCAGAGATGAGGTCTTCCTTTACCAACCCGGAGGTCGGGTCTTTACACCTTACGGATGAGGTCTTCCTTGCCGACCCATAGGTCGATTCTTCTCACCTTAGAGTTGAGGTCTTCCTTGCCGACCCGTAGGTCGGGTCGGTTCTTCTCACCTCAGAGTTGAGGTCTTCCTTTACCAACCCGGAGGTCGGGTTGGTTCTTCTCACCTCAGAGATGAGGTCTTCCTTTACCAACCCGAAGGTCGGGTCTTCACACCTCACGGATGAGGTCTTCCTTGTCGACCCGTAGGTCGGGTTGGTTCTTCTCACCTCAGAGATGAGGTCTTCCTTTACCAACCCGGAGGTCGGGTCTTCACACCTCACGGATGAGGTCTTCCTTGCCAACCCGTAGGTTGGGTCGGTTCTTCTCACCTCAGAGTTGAGGTCTTCCTTTACCAACCCGGAGGTCGGGTTGGTTCTTCTTACCTCAGAGATGAGGTCTTCCTTTACCAACCCGAAGGTCGGGTCTTCACACCTCACAGATGAGGTCTTCCTTGCCGACCCATAGGTCGGGTCTTAATACCTCACGGATGAGGTCTTCCTTGTCGACCCGTAGGTCGGGTTAGTTCTTCTCACCTCAGAGTTGAGGTCTTCCTTTACCAACCCGGAGGTCGGGTTGGTTCTTCTCACCTCAGAGATGAGGTCTTCCTTTACCAACCCGGAGGTCGGGTCTTCACACCTCACGGATGAGGTCTTCCTTGTCGACCCGTAGGTTGGGTCGGTTCTTCTCACCTCAAAGATGAGGTCTTCCTTGTCGACCTGTAGGTCGGTTCTTCTCACCTCAGAGTTGAGGTCTTCCTTGTCGACCTGTAGGTCGGGTTGGTTCTTCTAAAAGTTTCTTATTGCTATACTACTGACATGACGGATCGTCTCCATAGCTTTTCTGATACGATTTCCCACAGACGGCGCCAATCTGTTGCGGCAAGATTTGACCCGAACTCTCATGTGGCCGAGGTGACCTGCACAGAAGAACATAAGAGGCTAAGGAGTGCCGACCTAGGCCGACGGAATAGCTCCGATGTCTAAGTCAGACCTCTTGCAACAGATAATCTCAAGTAGAGAAAATGAGAAGTCAAGTCCCCCCTTACCTGGGCTTGGAGTTGCTATTTATAGAGTTTGGATGATAGATCGGTGTAAGCCTTTCATCGGTGCTAGACCGTTGTTTTGGTCTCCCATTTATATAGGTGGAGGTCTTCTGGTGCGGACACCTGTCACAGAGAGTCATATGAAAGGCATGACCTTGGGTCATGCAAGATGCATGATGTGGGTGAAGTGATTCTGTCCTTATCTTGATTGTCGGCTCGGGTCGGTCTGGCATCGGGTCGGCCTAGAATCTGATAGTTGTAATGAGCTAGATGGATGATCTGAAGGTCGGCTCAGGTCAGATCGGGTCAGCCCAACATTTGATAGGTATGATGAGCTGGATGGATGATCAGCTCGAGTCGGCCTCAAATCTGATGTTTTTCACATGTCATCCTTTCACTAGTCAATAGTAATTTGGTTCATCATAGGGTTAAACAATAAAAAAGGAAAGGAAAGAATGGGAAAGATAAAATTATAAATTCCAAAGAGTTCCAACTTCCAAATGTCGAGGTTGAGAACCAATTGAGTAAATGTACCAAATGCTTTACATCGGATCGAGGTGATGAATACTTATCTGATGATTTTAAGCCTATTTTAGCCATGATCTCAGTTTGACATGAAGGGGCTCAAGGAAAACCATTCGATGATATAGTTTTGTTTTGTGACTTATTGCTCGGCGACTTCTTGTATTCGTTTTTGATATAGTCATGTGTGCATTACATATTTGGAGTTAGCACTACTCATCATAAGGGATTGAGACTGCTACATCTTATATAATTGGATCGTTAGAGGTATTTCAAGATTGTTTATAAGTGATGACCTATGTTGATTAGATGGAAGCTTGATATAGCAATACTCCTACCTTGTTTTATCTCATTAGGTCACATATCCCATTTATCATATGAAAAGATACATGTACGAGAGAGAGGCTTACATGAACGATTGAGTTGATGAGTCCTGTGGGGGCGAGTAGGAGATGTAACAAGATCGCCCAACAGGGGGATGACATGGGCAGCCACTTTGGTCATCCCCTACTTCTATTTATAGGTTGTTGGGGAGAAGGCTGATATGAGATCATGAATAGTCGTCTCTCTCTCTCTCTCTCTCTCTGCTAGTGTTGTGTTTCTCTAGGAAATCCATCATCTCCCTAGGATTTGTAGTGTGATCTCTCCATTGGAGAAACCTAACATGTACGTACGTAGATCAGACTTGCGTGGTTCGCGGGGTTTGTAACTATGAGCAAATTGCATTCAATTCCGTTTTATGAGTTTCTTCCTGAGAGGTAAAAATCCTTACCATTCTTATGTGTTTTTCCATTAGCTATATTCACAGTTGAGGGCAACCTCAAATTATTAAGACTAGGAATCGAATGATCATCCCATTTTCTTGTGTAAGATCCGTCCCCTACACAAATATAAACCGTTTTCCTTAACTCAGGTAAAATACTAATGATATTATTTCAAGTCTAAGACCCCTTTTTGAATTGAAGTACGGAGTTGTCTTGTAAAGAGAGATGAGAAAAATATATGGCCTTAAGAATAGACGACCAAGGACTTAGAGTATTATCTAACAATCTCCATCCCAACTTGACCAGGCAAGCCTCAAGTAAAGGAGTCCTTAAGGTCTAGACATCTCAATATTTTTAGGAGCGCAAACAATATGCCTTCTCATGTATTGTCATGCCCTCCCATGTATTTCCGTGCACCTTCTTTTCAATCTTTGGGTTTTACTTCTTTTGGTTTTTTTTTCGTAATTTTACCATGTGGCTTACTTAGGTTAGGTTTAAACTTGACATTGGAATTGAACAAGGGACCATGTAATCTACATGTCCATAAAATTTAACCCCATCCTATTATCCATATGGTGTTAATGAGATTTTTTCCTGCATCTACCAAATCAGGAATCCTGCTCAGATTTTCATCCTCTCAAGTGCGTAGTGCACCACATTTGGGAATCCAACTGTAAAAACATGGGCAGTGACATCTTTTTATCCTCTCAAGTGTTGGGTGGACGGTTGGATTTCTAAGTGTGGTGCACTTGGGCGGATAAATTTCCATCCTACTCCCTAGATTAGATATTATAAAATCAAGGGAGAATTATATGCCCCTCCCATATACTATGGCCTAATTACACCTTCCACCCTTGTTTTTTTCCCAATTACACCTAGACCCCCTCTTGTTGACGGTGTTAGTCTATTGTTAGTTTTAGTTTGGAAAAAACTATTTTACCCTTATATTAAAACATCAGAAATAAAATTACACTGCTACCCTTATCTAGGGATGTAAATGAATAGCCGAAATCCGTTTTCGTATTCGTGTCCGTATTCGTTTAGCACTATCCGAATCCGTCCGAAAGCTAAACGGATACGGATACGGATAGGCTATAGCTATCTGAAAAGTTATATTAACATGTACACGGATAAAATATCGGATCTGTATCCATGTCCGTATCCGTTTAGCACTATCCGAATCCATCCGAAAGCTAATCGGATGCAGATGCGGATATAGCACTATCCAAGCCAAATCCGATCCGTTTACATCCCTACCCTTATCTTCATGTTTTCCAAATGGTGGCACTTTTCTGGAAAATTAATATTCACCCGAGATTTAAACTCTTCTTTTGGCGTGTCTTGAATGCAGGACTACCTGTCAAAGCGACTATCTCAAAATGGATGCCCGTCGAACCTACATGTGCATTATGTGGATCTAAAGATGAATCAATCTGGCACCTTTTCTTGTCATGTGATTGGACTAAGCGTATCTGGGCATCTGACCCCATCGGATTAAGAACCGAGCACCTCTCCGGCCCTTCTCTCACACATCTCTGTGTTTCAATCTTTTCTTCTCAAGTTTTTGATAAACAATCCTTGACCTGGGTTTTCTCTGTTTTAATGATTACTAGTTATTTTATTTGGAATGTTAGAAACAAGGTTATTTTAGGGACTTCCAAAGCCGACCCGATGTTGGTTCTCAATGATATTTTCAAATGGATTAAAAATATGAATATTCACCCTCCCCTCACTTTAATTATCATCTAACTCATCTTCACAACCTAGCACACGCCCAAAATATTCCTCCAATGATTACTAATCTGGATATACAACGCAAGCTTATATGACCAGATCTTAAAATAACCAGTTGGACTGTTTCAATCTTGATAGCTGGCCAGGGTGTAATAATAGATGCAGGTAGATAGTCTACATCAGATGCAAAGAAAGCAGAGCTTTTTGGGATTGTCCAAGGATGGAGATTCGCGAAGCAACGAAACCCAAAAACTAAAGAAATCATCTGTTCAAGCATGGAGCTCTTTGACTTATTTCATCCTACCCCCTCAACTCGCATCCCCTGGAATTTAATCAAATATTACTTTGATCTAGCTGATGCAATGAATAACTTCACTAGTATAATTTTCAAATGTTGCAATTATATGAATATATGGCCTGTCCATAACTCTGTAAGCCCTTTCTCTCAGTAATATTAATTTTTATTTCCATTAAAAAAAAAAAAATAGGGTCTGGCCTTCATCTCCAGCGAGCTCCAAGGTTTCTCCTGTAAGCTTCGACAGAAACGAAAGTTTTGAAAAAATACAATGGCCGACATCTTCTTTGAGCCAGGAGAATAAAAATGGAGTACCTCCCCATCTCTTCCTCTCCACTTCACTACACCTTAACTGTAGGTAACCCAACTAAACCTTCTCCACCTCTGTTGATCTTCTTTTTCTTTTCTTCTCCATCATCATCTTCTTCCTGCCACCAACCGAAACCCTCACTCACCATGCCCTAAATCCCTCACTAAACCGCCATCTCTACCTTCCCTGATCTTACTTAGCATTGAGGGCAAGCTTGATTGCTCCCTCTTCTCTCATACTTATAACAAGGGTTGCAGACTGGGAAAACACATTCATTACAGGCAACAAAGGGCTCTCCATCTATTGTAATTTCAATTTCATTCCCACAAAGCTAACAAATATGTCCACTCAATTCTTTTACAGAATTCACCTTCAACAGCCCCAAAAGCATGGGTAAAATTTCCATTAGCTTCAAATCAAAAGCTTGGATGAATGATCAAAATATTACAAATAAAACCATATGAAATTACTCAATCCATAACACAATATGCTTCCAAATCCCCACAAGAATTACAAGGAAATAAAAAAAATAACTAAAGGGAAAAAGGGGGGAAAAAAACAGATGCACTTTAACTTCTAGCTGAGTTCTACAAACAAGAAAAGGAAATGGGTGCTCAGTTCAGTAAGGTACACTAACACTACAGAACTACTTTTGAAGAGAGGGTTTCAATCACAAATTAGGGGGACGGGGGGAAATAAACTTTGGAAAAACGAAAGCAGGAACAAGCATGACTAAAGCCCTCTCTAGATTGTTTCTCATTTGAGTTATAGCGAGTAAGTTTCCCGTTTCTCGGTTAACCTTATCTCTCTAAAATCCCTTGATTCCCTTTTAATCATAGTCTCCATTTAACCCTCACTGACCGAAACTACAAAATAAGCTCGATGCATATGCCTTCTTGGTTTCGATTTTGTGGACCCAAATAAAACCAACGGAGGCTGCACAAGAAACTTCACTAAAGATGATTGTAGCGGTAAGAAAGGGAAGAACATGGTAGGCAATCAAAATTTGAGAGGATGAAGAAAAGGAAAGGTGCCATTCTCATCGTTTTTTATCAAAGGTTGCATAAGCAGGGTGGGGGCGGAGTTGCAGAAGAAGGGTAAAAGGGTCATCTCACAAGGATCCAAGGTTAGTTTGGGAATTATGAAAAAATATTACTAAGCCACACCACCGCTTAACAAACAGATGCTAACGGCAAGGGTGTAATGGTAATTTTCTTTTCAAATTAGAGGGGGTTAGAATGTAATTGAAAAAATGCAAGGGAAGAAGGTGTAATTAGACCATAGTACAAGGGAGGGGCATGTAATTTTCCCTAAACTTAAAAATGGTAATAGAAAATTTTTTTTGAACACAACACTACCATGATTTATTAATTCAAAAAATTCCACCAAGGTGCTGGGAGCATAGTTAGTAATTTCATGTATTAATTGTCGTATAAATTGCTGTGCCCGATCGTATAATTCAAATTCTCGACTCTTACCGTATTCTATAGGGTTGCTTAATTCCATACATGACTTTTAAAAGCACCCGTATTAGTCCATGTATTAATTATTGTATTAATTGCTGTATTAATACATATTTATGTATTTTAATTTAATTAACCAAAATAAAAAACTAAAACCTAGACCTAAATGCCGTGTTAATTGGTGAGAAAGCAAAGCTTCATTCAAGTTAAATTGAAATTTATGATATGACAAAATAGAACTATCAAATCCATGTTTAGTGGAGGATTATACAAGGTTACATGCTAATACATGGACTATTGAAAATAAATGGATGCATGGATAAACATGAGATAGTTTTTATTGAATTTGAGTAAAAAATTTGATATGCGATCAATCTAAATGCATATGTTTACCTTTCTATTCAATGATCAAAATCTCCATTTAACCAGCCATTGATAGAATAACCATATATAATTCCTTCAATAAGGAGTGGTTACTCAAGTACCTATAAATCTCCACATCAGGCTACTCATACCCAATGAGTGAATATTACTTTCACCTTCTATGTGGAACCCCAACAATTTCCCCCTCCACGCGGGAGCAACCGAGATCTTTACATCTCTTCCTCTACACAGAAGCAATCAAGATCTTTCTCATCTATCCCTCCATGCGAGATAACAGAGATCTTATCCGACTTCATGCTCGGAGGCACACTGAGTTGCCACGCCCTAGCCCTGCCACAACCTTAGTTTTAATATCTTTTGTTGAGGATGAATATGCAACCACGAGGAAGAAACCAACCAAACAATCACACACACCGTAAGGAATTTAACGCAATTCAACATTGAAGTCTACATCCGCCTAAGAGAACCAGAGATTTTCTACTAGAATTGGAAAGCTCTCTATGTCATTCTCTACCTCATAAAGTGATCTCCCAATCTCTACCTCATAAGTAATCTCCCTTTACTTGTGCCTAAGGCTTTTCCAGACAGGGACAATATATTGAGAACTCAAATCCTAATCCCCACACAATTTTAGTTTCAATTCCGTATATTTAATAGATCTAAAACCCAACTCAATGACCATTATAAACCCAATAATAATTATGTGGACCTGCAGAATACAAGAAATACCCACTCCAACAAATTTAGACTAAAAACTTAGGGAATGAGTTTTCTGTCCAGGAGTGTGGTCTACACCAGCACTCTCATGTGTCTATCTCTCCTCCTTAGAACATGGGGGCAGAGCTGCCTTTTCATATGGGGAGGAGAGAGATAGACTCATGGAGTGCTGGTGTAGGCCACAATCCTGTACAAAGTTTTTTTTCCCAAAAACTTATTTGAATAATTTAATGTTTCAATTAGTCTAATAATTCTTTGAACTATTTTAAAAAATATGTACTATATGATTCAAAGTATCATATCGATATTAAATGTAGACATTAATTAAAAAATGGGAAAGAGAACGCCAGGGCGTGTGCGGTATGTTGCCCTTGTACCCAGACACAAGGGTTGGCGAAATGACTGCCGTGCCCCAATGGAGAGACATAATTTTCCAAAGGTGCGACGGTCATTTCACCCGCCCCTATGTCTTGGCACAGGGGCAACAGCACCGCACCCAAATAGCGCACTTTCATCATTACAAGTTGTATCACATTATCACGTACCAAATTTCATTAAACAAACCAGGGACGTCCCGGTAGGGGTGTCAATAATGCCCGGCTGGCCCAAACCCGCCCTGAGCCCGGTCGGACCCGACCCTGATCTACCAGTCCAAAGGGCGGGTTAGGGTTGGGTTTTTGGCTGACCCTGGCAGGGTCGGGTCGGGTCCGGTCCGGGATAAGACCTTGGGCTTAGCCCGGCCCGGCCCTATATTAGTTATAGGTATATAATATTATATATTAATGTATATATTATAAAGAAAAAGACAAAAAGCCAATAGTAAACCCTAAAATCTAAATCCCTTTTCATTTTCACTTATCCAGATCCGAAAAGCCGCCGCTCGACGCTCATGCCTCCATCTTCCTCCTTCTCTGCTATCAAGCTTCCTTTTCATTTTCACTTTCCCTGAGTTCCCTCAGTCTCCTTCCTTGAGTAATGAGTTTCCTTCACTTTCTTTTAGCTGCTTCGATGAATCGATTCCCTTGACGATCAATCACTACGGCCTCCAGGTACACACTTATATTCCTTCGAAGATGATAATGATGGTGGTGAACAGGATGTGTACGCACACACACATGGGTGTGGTTGATGATGATGGTGGTGGTGGTGAACAAGATGTGTTCATCTTCCTGTTCTTATGAGGTTTTGAGTTCTCTGCAAGTGCTACTTGACACACTGTTAGGCTTATGACAAGTAAGAATGAAGATCTAGTTCATTTCATGAGTCAGCTTCACTTCCAAATCTTTGTTGAACTGGCTGGATTAGTGACCTCTGATTTTACATTATATGTGGCTGAAGGGATATAGTTGCCAAGTGAATTAGAGACGAGAAAAAGGGTTGCATCTCGTACCTAGGGTCATCTTCTGTTAATATTTGTTTGTAAGTTGACCAATTTCCATGGGTCATAGCTATTAGCACTTTTTCGGTCCTGTTGAGATTTTTGGGAATTTCTAGGTTTTTTGGGGCTTGTCTTTTTTTACTACAAGAAGATTTGGCCTAGAAACAGTGTTTTGTTTTGTTTCTTTCTTTCTGTCCTCTCTCTCTCTCTCTCTCTCTCTCTCTCTCTGTTTTGTTTTTGTTTTTTGTGGTGATTTCAGTGCAAAAACTGTTGATAATCACCATCAAAGATTCAAAGATCGAGACCGGCGCACAGCACACGGTAACAGGCTATAAATCGAAGGCAAGAAGAACCCCTACGGGTTGGAACATCTGGGATGTGAGAAGAATAGAGGTGGAGAGAAAAATCCTGGTTCTTATAGAGTTTGACAATTTCGATTTGGGGTTATTTTTTCTGGGGTTTCGAAGTGAAATTTTCAGAGAGATGAGTGGGAGTTCTTCTATCTGAAATTTGAGAGAGGTTCACTCTATTTTCGCTGGCTATGGCTGATTCTTCTCTATTCCTGCATTATTGGATCTTTGTTCTCAGTTCTGGAGGATTGATTTGAGCTTGCTAAGCTCTTAAATTTTGGGTTTATGTTGAGGATTCATCTCTGTGATTGTCTACCAAGAACTAAGGCTCAATATAATTCCATTGTAGAGGAGTTTTTCTTTGAGTTCTAAACTGATGGGCAAAGTAAAACCCTTCAATGTTTTATTTTTTGAAAAAATTTAAAGTCAAGGTGGGGGTCAATCAGGCCAACCCGATCCTGCTCGACCCTATCAGGGTCGGGTCGGGCCGAACCGGGTTAGGGAAAACCCTGACAGGATCGGGTCGGGGTTGAGGGTTGCTTGGCCCTGTCAGGATTAGATCAGGGTCGGGGTTTAGGTTAAGGCCTCTAGGGTCAGGGTCAGGGTCAGGGTTTAGGCAGGCCCGGCCCAACCCGACCCATTGACACCCCTACATCCCGAAGTCGGATTTGATGCAACACTTTGTGCAGCCCGGGCAAAGAGCTGCACAGGATCTTTATCAGTCCCACTTGACATCTCACATTTCACCTTCCCTTTTCATTGCATTGTCTTTCTTCCTTCGAGTCCGATATCTGAGGATAAACTCTGATTATACACGAAGAGAAAGAGAAAGGGAAGGTGAAGAAAATGAAAGACACTGTAGTTTTCTATCCAGTCCCATCCATCGGCCATCTAGTCTCTATGGTTGAGCTGGGCAAGCTTATCCTTCGCCACTACAACCAACGTTTCTCCCTCACAGTCCTCATTTCAGGCTACTTTAACAGGGCCGCCGCCATTGATCCTTATATCGATCATGTCTCTAACACAGACCCTTCAATAACCTTCCATCGCTTACCTGCTCTTCCCAACCCTCCTTCCCATCCATCATCACCCACTCCCCACCGACCGGTCTTATTCTTCGAATCAATTCACCTCAACAACCCAAATCTTCTCCACACCCTCCAAACCATCTCTGAAACCTCCTCCATTGCAGCCCTTGTGATCGATTTCTTATGCAACCCAGCCTTCCCTGTCGCCACTGAGCTGAACATCCCTCTTTACTACTATTTTCCCACTGGCGCCTCTTTTGTTGCCATGATCCTTCACCTCCCAAACCTCCATAACCAGACGAACAAGAGCTTCAGAGAGCTTGGCAACACTACTGTTCTCCAAATCCCAGGATTGCCCCCAATTCGAGCTTCACAAATGGGGCCAAATTTACTCGATCGGAATAACAAGTTTTACGATATGATGTTGGATCTGGGTATGCTTCTCCTCAAATCAAGGGGAATTATAACAAATACCATTGAGGCACTAGAACCAAAGGCAATCAAGGCGGTCAGGAATCAAGCGCCGGCCATTTTCTGTATTGGACCAGTGGTTGCAGAACCCAGAGATCAATCTGGTGCGGCCGACTGTTTGTCGTGGCTTGACAAGCAACCGAGTCGGAGCGTTATGTTCTTGTGTTTTGGCAGCCGTGGCGTGTTTTCAGTGAAGCAGATTGAAGAGATCGCTGTTGGACTTGAGAGGAGTGGACAGAGGTTCTTGTGGGTGGTGAAGAACCCTCCACCAATCGACGATAAATCAAGGAGGCTGTCTTCGATATCCACCATGGATTTCGATCTTGAAGCTGTGATGCCTAAGGGATTTCTGGAGCGGACCAGAGACAGGGGTTTGGTGGTGAAGTCATGGGCGCCGCAGGTGGAGGTATTGAACCGAGAATCGGTGGGTGGATTCGTGACTCATTGCGGGTGGAACTCTGTTTTGGAAGCTGTGTGTGCTGGGGTGCCAATGGTGGCATGGCCGCTCTATGCAGAGCAGCATATGAATAAGGAGGTTTTGGTGGAGGAGATGAGGGTGGCATTGCCAATGGAGGCAGCGGAAGAGGATGAGTTTGCGGTTGCTGCCGAGGTTGAGAAGCGAGTCAGAATGCTGATTGAGTCGGAGGACGGAAGAGAGATTAGCAAACGCTGTCGAGAGATAACGGAGAAGGCTTTGGCTGCGTGGGCGGAGGGTGGGTCCTCTCAGACTGCTTTTACCGAGCTTGCCGAGTCATGGAGTCGGGGATGACAACTCGGGATAGTCAGATCCTTGTCTTAGTTGTGGGGTTTTTTTTTTTTTTTTTTTGGGAAATGAATTGATGTTGCAACACCGCGTGTACCTTCGCCTAAGTACAGTCGCACGGAAAGGACCAGAGATGCATTGATCACTTTATGTGCAACCGTACATGAGCATGGGTACACACCGCGCTGTAGCACCGGATAGCATTTCTTATCACTATATATTATACATATAATGGTGGTAACCCTTTCTCAATTTTTCCAATCAGGCATGTTTGTTTGACGGACAAAAAGGGTGGAAAAAGATAAAGTTATGGACCCCACATGTTCTAGGGGTTTTTTTTGGACCTGACTATAAAAAAAAAAGAAATGAAAGAATTGGAGAGATGAAATTATAGATCCCAAAGAGTTCCAAATGTCGAGATCAAGAACCAATTGAGTAAATGTACCAAATGCTTTACATCGGATTGAAGCGATGAATACTTATCTGATGATTTTAAGCTTATTCCAGCCACGATCTCATTTTGATATGAAGGGGCTCAAGGAAGACCATTCGATGATACACTTTTGTTTTTTGACTTATTGCTCCACGATTTCTTGTATTTTCCATTTATTTTTTATATAGTTATGCGTACATTACATATTTGGGATTAGCATTATTCATCATGAGGGATTGAGAATGCTAAATATGGTATAGTTGGATCGTTAGAGGTATTTCAAAATTGTTTATCAGTGATGTCCTATGTTGGTTAGATGGAAGCTTGATATAGCACTCCTACCTTGTTTTATCTCGTTAGGTCACACATCCCATTTATCATATGAAGAGATACACGTACGAGAGAGAGAAGCTTACATGAACGATTGTGTTGATGAGTCTTGTGGGGGCGAGTGGGAGATTTAATTAACAAGATCGCCTAATCCATGCGCCCAACAAAGGGATGACACGGGTCCATAGAACCGCTAGGGTTATGTGTGTGAGAAAGGGCAGCCGCTTTGGTCGTCCCCTACTTCTATTTATAGGTTGTTGGGGAGACGGCTGATATGAGAATAAATAGTCGTCAATCCTCTCCTTTTTAAGAAATGTTTGGACGACAATGGCATTTGAAGTATGGTCTGAGAGAACTTCTACAATATCAGAAGCTCCAATGACGACTTCGATTACTTGAGCCAAATAAAATACAAAAAAAAAATGATAAAAATAAAATACAAAACAAAATGATAAAAATAAAATACCAAAAAAATGATAAAAATAAGATACAAAAAAATGTTTAAAATAAAAAAACTATTTTACATACTCAAGTAAATTCCTTGTGACTAGAAATAATTCTCTTTGACTTATGTAAAGCACAATTCACATCAAAAGACTTCCTGTTACCCGCGTGAGTCCGTTATGACAATAGGCTAACCCAAATTGGTCCGATCCAATTCAGAGGTGTTCAGGACTTCCCCTTCTCCACCCAACATCGTGAGGCAAAGTTCGGTCAGGCTTTTCCCAGACAAAATCACCATGGATTCGGTAGGCAGTATCCCACCCGAAGTATGGTTAGGTCGACAAATGGACCAATTACAGGCTGAGGTGGCAGAGATGAAGCAACTTATGGTGCAAATCTTGCAAACAGTACAAGACATGTCCCAAGGAGGCACAATACCTACTTTCAGGGAGCCGGAGTGTGTTCAACCAATGACCCCCAGGGTAGTCCCGATAGTGTCTAGGTTACCCACCAGGATTATGATGGAGGAAGAAGATGTCGTGATCAACGTAACTCAGGAGTATCCCGAGACTGAAAGGGAGCGTATGATGAGGGATAAAGTTGAAAAGCTTGAAATTGCTATCAAGGACACGGTTCACGAGGAGCCTGAAGATAACTTGGTGTTCTTCCCTGAAGGAAAAATACCCGAAGACTTCAAATGGAAATTGGATAAATTTGATGGTTCAGGTGATCCTAAAGCTCACCTCAAAATCTTTGCTACAGTGGCTAAATCTTGGGGCCTCACGGAAAATCAAATGGGGTAGACTTTTCTCTACTCGCTTGCTGGACCTGCTTTGCGATAGTTGACACAGTTAGATCAGGCACAGACTCAGACTTGATCAACAGTGGTGAGAGCCTTTACAAAGCAGTACTCATACAACACTGAAGTGGATGTCACATGGAGAGAGTTGGAGACACTAAGGCAAGGCCCTACTGAAGGGTTCTACAATTTCATTATGAGGTTTAGAGAGAAGGCCGTAAAGATGTGGAATCGCCCGACAGAAGCAGAACAAGTGGAGATGATCCTGGAGAATCTGTACGGAGAATATCACGATTGCCTTTACTACCAACACCTCCAGACTTTTGAAGAGCTAATGGCCGTAGGGAAGCGTATTGAAGACAAATTGCTCAGAAAGGCATATGGCCAGTATAGCCACACAATGCAATATCAGAGCCAAAATTTGGAGGCGAATATGGCAAATTCAAGACAACGTGAGTTCACCGATTTGGGTGTGGTTAGGTCTCTTGCATATGCTGAATTGAAGAAACTAGGACTTCTGGGCACGGTTCCTCCGCGATTGGTAAGGGATCCTCCACCATTTTGGTAAAATCCAAATCAATACTGTGACTATCACACCCAAGAGGGGCACCCCACTAATGAATGCATTGCACTTGGGCATGCTATCCAAGACCTGCTGGTAGCAGGAAAATTCAAGCCAGGGGCAAAACAACAGTCTGTTAATCAAACAATCAAAGCCCTCGAAGAAGATTTAGAAGGGTTTGATCCCACCTCCTTGATCCAAGCTTTGCCGGTTCCTTTAGAAGAGGTAGTGACAGGTCAAAAGTCTCCATCAATGATGTTCGCCCAGGATGTTCATGAATCCTCTCTTCCTTCAACAACTGATATGACCAAGCTGAATCGGTTTGAAGGCCATGAAGAGACCAAGGAAAAAGAGGTTTTGGCAGGATTGCAGTATTGGATTGACCTTTTACCTTTCCATCTCCAAGAACAGATCATGCATCAGGTCTTACAATCAAGGAGTGAAGATTGCCTGGATTTGTTTCATGAAATTACTCTCCTCTACCGTGGGAATGACGACCTCCGAGGACTTCCTGTCCATCCAGATTATCCTTTCTTCAATATCTTCGGGATAAGAGACCTCTACCAATTGTCTACTGAAGCCCTTTGTTTCCTTTTGTACCTTTGCGAAAGGTACGTGGTAGCATTCAACTTTCGTGTTCCAGAATTGTTGACCTATATGAGCCAGGACGAATTGCATCCAGAAGTTGTTCCTCCTCGGTCAAACACAATGAAATTTCTTCTTCGGTTTCAGACACAGACTCAATGGCTCGAGCAATTATTCAGTTGTGCAAAATAAAATGTCCTCTATACCCTCCATAAGCCTTATTGGATACAGGAGTCGCGAGAAGAACCAAATGCGAATCTGATCATGCGTCAACCTCACTGCACCTTTCATTTTGATACAGCATTCAATTTGGTGGATTTCTTTAATAGAGGATACAGAAATGATGATTGGGAGAAGATAAGGAATCATTTGTGTGAGGTTAACGGAGTCCCTAAGGAGCAGATTCCTCCAAGTTTATGGGAAAATCCTTTTGATGCTACCACCAATTTTAAAAGAGAATACTTCTTTTACATTGCCAGCCTGCAAAGTGGTAGAATCTCCGAAGAAAGTTTTCTGTATTCCTCCGATGGAATAAGGGCAGACACTGATTGAGGACATCACTATCGCCCGAAGGCGTTAAACTACGATCATTAACTTGATGAGTAGCAGTTTTGCTGGCCGACTTAAAATGGGTCCAACACTCAGCTCTAGTTAGAAGGGCATTTTTCATGGTACAAACTGCATAGTCCCGTGACAAAGCAGTAACAGTACTTCACTCTTATGTAGACAGGATCGCACTGAAGACATCATCGGGTCTGCATCCCTTAGTTCTTTAGGTCTTTTCATTCAGTCAAATTTCCTTCTGTAAACTCATCCACCGTGTATTTTCCATTAGCCGTCAATGAATATGTTCTCTCGTCCATCTACTCGTTCTCTTTCTTTTTTCTTTCATCCAAATAATAGTTTATGATGATCTCATGACTGCTAGTTTAAAAAAAAAAAAAAAAAAATTTACTGCCCTTCTTTCCAATGGCAAAGTCTTGATGGTCAAAGATCTAGAGCTTTCCATACATCTAATCCCCTTCCAACGAGTCGGAAGCCTGGATGAAGATTTCATCTCTTAAAGCCTGTTAAGGGAGGCCCCCTTTGGCCGCTAGTCATCTCAAATAAACCCTGAGACAATAAAATCTGCTAGTCCCCCAGTTGTGCCTTAGCCTTTCCCTTTAAAAAAAAAAGACTCACTTTGGCCCACCTACACCACATTATCCATATATCCTCTTGCCCATCAAAATGTCCCATTAGCTTCTAGGGTCTAACTGGAAGAGGTCTCTCGCTGAAGTAAAATGTCACAAGGGCAATACGTTTCCGAAGGATTTAAAAAAAAAAAAAAAAAAGAGTAGCTCCGTCTCCACAATAAAAATTGGGCCAACCTCAAAAAGAAAAAAAAAAAAAAGAGTTCAAAAAAAAAAAATAATAGCAAAAAGCAAAAAAAAATGAGAGTTCAAAAACAAAACAAAAATAAGAAGAAGAAGAATAATAAGAAGAGAGAAAAATGTTCAAAAAAAAAATGACAGTCAAAAGACAAAGAGTGAAAAAAAATATGAGAGTTCAAAAAAAAAAAAGAGAGGATGCATTGGCTCAAGGCATTGCAAATAATTGAGAGCACTTAGACCATGGGGCAAAAATAACCACTTTTCCTTCGGAGACAATATTGTCAAAATTATCAGGGTTAAAATTACCAAAGTCTTCAATTGAGACACGAGAGGGATTGCCAAACTTCTTGATTACATTATTAAAATAAAATATAAAAAAAATTTCCCAACAATTAAGTTCAGTTACCAAAATCTTGGTAAAGTTTTGGGAGCAGAAGTGTCGAGTCATGGTTAGACCCTAGGGGCACATTCGAGCCTTTACCATCCTTTGGAATCCAGTCCTAAGCCCCATTACAACCTAGTAAAGCCCTCCCAGGCCAAATGGTGATGAGACTCTCGTCCACAGCTTCGAGCTCACCCGGCTATGATGGAACTTAATCATCAAGGCTTTGACATTAAGGCATCTTTGTCCTGAACTACGTTCAACCTGATCCCTATTTGGGGTACGTAGGCAACTTGATGAAGTAATAATCAAGTTCGGTCCTCCCACAGGTACAGTTTTCCATTCGTCCATGTACAACTTTTCATTTTTGCTCACTTGCATCATATCTAACATATTTTTACTTTTTCCCCTTTCCTACTAGTATCCCTCTCTCTTTGATGCGATCCGATGATGTGAAGAAAAAGAAGCACGTCTACTAAGATCATGAAGATTTCTGAAGAGATGATTAGGAGATTAAATGCCAGTAGCATTGTATTCACCCTCTCAACCAATAAGACGACTAGAAGAATTAACTTGTCACTGAAGCAATCTCTATCCAAGATAAGAAAAAGGAGCATAAGGAAAAATGATTTGTTTCCTTGGGGCAATCCACCAGGCAAGAGCATGTGAAATTAAAATGACATGTTGTCCATGAGGATCGACTCCCAATCATGAAGAGTCTCATCCTAAAAGATGAAATGACCGTACAAGCAGAGAAGGATGATACTGCCTGGGATAAAATGCCATGACTCTCCATGAAGGAAGAGAAGAGTGACTTATCCACCCATCTTGTTTGTGCACGTTTCCCTCAATTTACCCTTTGAGTTACTTTGTCAAAAGTTCATTCAACACCCGTTCGATGTTGGCCAATCGATGCTCGTCGAGCCTACGCGTGTAACGGGGATGTGAATAATATGCCTGTGAAATTATGCATTACTAAGTCAGAATGTGAATAACCATAAATTTTCAAAATAAATTTCTCTCACAAATGAAGTTGTTTCTTAAAATAATAATAATAATAAAAAAAATTAAAATTAAAAATTAAAAAAAAAAATGTCTTTGATGGAAAGTGTTTGTAACGTATAATTCTAAAATTTGTGAATAATGGAGAAAAGTGTCTATGTTTGTATGTGATTACTTTTCACTTGCTTGTATTGATTACTTGCATTTGTGTTTTCTTTGCATGAATAATTTGCATTAAGAATTCCTTGCATGCAAAAAATTAAAAAAAATAAATAAAAAAAGATTACTTGCATAAGATTGTTTTTTTTTTTGGTTGCATTTTGGATCATAATGCCAACTACCTGAGTTTTAATGATAGACTTCTTTGCCATTGTCATCATGGATCCGTGTGCATAAGATTGCATTTTCCTTTAAGCATTCCAGTAATCCGATCAAGACAGCACTCATGTGCTATCCTATTTTAATTATCATAATGCCCATGCACTACTTGGCATCTAATGGTATACATTTTGGATTGCTTTTTCATTTTCATCATAAATACTGCACATGCATAGGATTGCATTTTCCTGACCAATGCCTTGATCATATACCATCTGAATTCTAATTTCCGTTGCACTCGCGTGCAACCTACTCAACCAATTATTACAGAATTCGTATACAGTTTGGGCTCTGATCATTTAGTTCCATCAGACCCTCGTACTTCCTACACTCACGTGCAATTGGATTATCTGATCACTGTTGAATTCATGTACAACTTGATCTCCAATGATTTGGCCCCATGAATAGTTAGACCAAGTCCTTAACCACTTCTGCACTCATGTGCATTTGGTTTTTTGGATCACTGTTAGTTTGATCTTTCGATTATACCAGATTCACGTATGGTTCTGCACTCTCGTGCAATTTGATCCTTTTGATCCCTGCTATACTTGTGTGTAGTTCGATCATCCAGTGAATCTCTGGGCTCCATTGTACTCATGTACAGATTGACCCATCATCGTGATCCTCTTTGTATCGTGTACAAGATTGATCCATTATCTGATTTTCCTTGTACTCGTGTATAAGTTAATCATTAACATTTTTTTATCTTCACTATACTCATGTGTAGATTGATCATCCCGTGAATCTTCAGTCTCCATTGTACTCGTGTACAAGATTGATCCATTATCTGATTTTTCTTGTACTCGTGTACAAGTTAATCATTAACATTTTTTATCTTCACTATACTTGTGTGTAGTTCGATCATCCAGTGAATCTTTTGTCTCCATTGTACTCATGTACAGATTGACCCATCATCCTGATCCTCTTTGTACTCGTGTACAAGATTGATCCATTATCTGATTTTCCTTGATCTTCACTATACTCGTGTGTAGATCGATCATCCCGTGAATCTTCAGTCTCCATGGTACTCGTGTACAAGATTGATTCATTATCTGATTTTCCTTGTACCCGTGTATAAGTTAATCATTAACATTTTTTGATTTTCACTATACTCGTGTGTAGATCGATCATCCCGTGAATCTTCAGTCTCCATTGTACTCATGTACAAATTGATCCATCATCTGATCCTCCTTGTACTCATGTACAAATTAATCATTGAACTTTTTGATCCTCTCTATACTCGCGTGTAGTTTGATCATCCCATGAATCTTTCGGGCTCCATTGTACTCATGTACAATTCGATCCTTTTTAGTCTAAACTCATGGACAATTTATCATCCAAATCATTATTTTATCTGGCCACTACCGGAATCATGTATGGTCTGATCGTCGTGATCTCTGGGCCACTTCTACACTTGCTGGTAATTTTGTCATCCAACCATTGTCAAAACTCGTGAATAACCTTTCAGATGAGACCTGTCCCTCACTAAAACCATATCTTTCCCTTAGAATGACTGGAGTGTGTCGTTCCATAGGTCAGCCAGATCGGCTATAAGTACGTCATACCATTGTCTTAGATTGATCGAAGAGTGGCTTTCCACATGCCATCTCGACAGAATGATGTCTATACCATGCGAGCACCTTCTCTGTGCCACAATACTTCTTCGGCATAACAAGGGTCTTACCCTGTTAAAAAAAAAAAAAAAAAAAAAATCCTAAATGTTGAGGAAAAATCCTCATGCATAAACTCCAATCATCTATCATGAATCATACTAACTCTTGTTCAAGATGTTAGCACCAGGCTCAGTCGAGTCCTCTTGCTTCCAACCAAGATCAATCGAGTTCTCTTGCTCCCAATCAAGATCAATCGGGTCCTCTTGCTCCCAACCAAGATCAATTGAGTCCTCTTGCTCCCAATCAAGATCAATCGGGTCCTCTTGCTCCCAACCAAGATCAATCGAGTCCTCTTGCTCCCAATCAAGATCAATTGAGTCCTCTTGCTCCCAATCAAGATCAATGTGGTCCTCTTGCTCCCAACAAAGATCAATCGGATCCTCTTGCTCCCAATCAAGATCAATCGAGTTCTCTTGCTCCCAATCAAGATCAATCGAGTCCTCTTGCTCCCAACCAAGATCAATCGGGTCCTCTTGCTCCAAATCAAGATCAATCAATCGAGTCCTCTTGTTCCCAATCAAGATCAATCGGGTCCTCTTGCTCCCAATCAAGATCAATCGAGTTCTCTTGCTCCCAATCAAGATCAATCGAGACCTCTTGCTCCCAATCAAGATCAATCAGTTTATCAAAAGATGTCATCGCAGTTAACCGCCTGTTTGGCAACTCTGGTCGAGTGGTGCCTTATCACCCTCAAATTTGATCTTTGGGCCGAGTGGTGCCTTATCTAGATCCTCGGATCAAGTGGTGCCTTATCACCCTCAAATTTGATCTTCGGGCCGAGTGGTGCCTTATCTAGATCTTCGATCAAGTGGTGCCTTATCACCCTCCAAACTTGATGGTTTCGGTCGAGTGGCACCTTATAACCATCCGAGTTTGACTTTTGGTCGAGTGGTGCCTTATCACCCTCAAATTTGATCTTCGGGCCGAGTGGTGCCTTATCACCCTCCAAACTTGATGGTTTCGGTCGAGTGGCACCTTATAACCTTCCAAGTTTGACTTTCGATTGAGAGGTCTCTTATCACCCCCAAATTTGATCTCCGGGCAGAGTGGTACCTTATTTAGATCTTCAGTTGAGTGGTGCCTGATCACCCTTAAAATTCTATCCCAGTGGAGTCCCTTATATTCGATCTTGTGGGCTGAGTGGTGCCTTATCTAGGTCTTTGGTCGAGCGGTGCCCTATCACCCTCAAAAATTGTTTGAGCAATGCTCACAAGATAAAGATTTGATTCTTCCGAGTTTTTCTTTTGAGGATTATCGAAAGATTTCATCGCGATTAACCGCCTGTTTTTAGCAACTCTGCCGCCTTTGAGCAAAATGTCAGCAGTACATGCTCTTGGTGATAAAATTAGTTGGTCTTTTGTCTTTACCCTTCGGCTGTTGGCACAGGCCTCGGCTAAAGAGGGGCAAACTATAGACACTGATTTTTTGTCACCCCCTAATTGGCGATGATGACAACGGGACATGGACGATGGACGACGCACTCTCCCTCTTTTTAGACCCAAGATACCTGACCCATAAGACCAAGAACCATGCTGAACACAAAATGGCCCATTTTAAGCCCAAAAATAAGGAAAAATGGCACTGCGCTCCCACAGCGCCGTGGACTCTTCCCACGGTGCCGTGGACGCCTTCCCACGGCACCGTGAGGATGTGTACCGGATTTCTACGGCGCCATGAGGGGGTGTGACATCAGCCTGCTGACGTCACCAACGGCGCCATGGAGGACTTATCCGGCCAGGAGAGAGAAGGGGTCCCTCCCTATAAATAGGAGGGTCCCCCCCCCCCACATTTCATAAGGAATTTTGGGTGGAGAGACCCTCCCCAAGTGATTCCTAGCCTCTTTTCCTCCCTTTTCACCCTCATTTCTCCTCCTTCTCTCATGAGAGTGTGAGTGCTTAAAGTTTTCTTGTGACGAACAGATCCTTCGATTGTCCCTCTGAGTATAGAGCGCTTTTGCTCCTTGGCGTTGTTATCCCGTCTATACACGGATAACCATCAAAACTCCTTTATTACAGGCGTTATTCTGTCTGTTTGCCTCTCTCCAAATCATTTGAAAGAGCCGTTACTCTGCCAAGAAAGAATCGGCGTCAGTTCATTCGTCTATCTCCCCTGAGCCAGGGGAATACAACCATACAGGTATAATTACTGCATTTTTGTTGATTCAATGTAGTCCTTTCATATTTCATCATTTTAGTCCACATTTATCATATATGTAATGTAGTTTATTATGCTTTAGTTCAATTCATAGCATCTAAATGTAGTTCATAATATCCCCCATCCCCGTAATAAAAGAGAGAGAACATTTATCCTTATGTAGCATCTAACACAGAGAGACCGGCTTCGGCCGGGCGAGGTGGGTGTCTAACACCTTCCCACACTCGTAACCTGACCCCTTACCCGAACCTTTGGTCGGATCATATGGAGTCACGTAGCCCGATTCCGCTCACAACGGATAGGGCTACACTTAATGGGTCCTAGGCCCTAACCCTAAGTGGTGACTTCACATTACATTATCATATTTTAATGCATGATCCTAATCCCCTATTTATCAATATTATACATTGACAATATTATCCATATCCATGTACACACACACCATACATCTCCCAAAACCCTATGTCGCCATATACCATAAGGTTGAGGAACCCTCGTCCCGAGGACCACAGTACTTACACCAACATCAATTGAGCTTTTTATTTACGGACAATGTGACCACTAAAATTGAGTTCAATAAATTCAATTTGAGCAGAGCTGGAAGGAACCGTTCGAAAACAGATCCATCGGCATTAGAGCCCTAATAGGATTCAAACTCTGCACGAGGAACTGATACCCCATGAGCTGAGTTGTGTTGGGATTTTGACTCTCTATCAGCCACGAGAAGATAGAGCATGTTCCCCAAATCAAGGGAGACACGAGCTCCACTCTATTACGCATGTGGGGGTCAACCAAATTCCCTAAGGGAAAGGACTCTTCTAGCTTGCAATTAGGACTCTGCAACTGCCTCTCCTTTATATAGTAAAGGAGGGCCCAAGGTACATTAAATCAACAATTGCTACTCTCTCCGTACTCCCTCCTCTTACTGTTGCACGGGTTTGACTTAAGCATCACAGAGTCCTCCCTCGAAGTGTGTTCCAGGTCTCTCTTGTGCCCATCACCTTTTGCAAGTCGTCCATGTCATCAGATCAGATTCCGACAGCAACACCTTTTAATAAAGGAGTCCATTTACAACTGTTCAACACTTAAAAGCCAAAAAAAATATTGTTGGCAAATTGGTGGTGTTCTAAACTGTTCAAAACTCAAAGTGAAACATTATAGAAAGAAAAAGTTTTTTTGTTCTTTGCTAGAGGGGATATCGTTAGACCACACACTTACTTGTGTCATATGAAAGTAAAAATGTGATGTTGATTCAAAATATTAGATATCTAAGAATTGGTCTAGATTGATTATGGATCAAATTTTAATTTCTGTTCATTTTCCTCTACAAATACATATGGAAGAAATATTGTTATTACAAAGAACTTGGAGCATAAATTACTATATAAGGTCCAATATTGGCCAAGGGAATTTATGTCAACCCTAAACTTAACATATATATATATATATTTATTTACCTAAAGTCCCTTTTAGAACACTTCTTACTTCTTTTTATTCTTCCAATAAAGCAAACCTTAACCTACTGGATTTATATGTCTATCAAACCTAATTTAAAAATATTAATTTGCATTGACTTATGAGAGATTGATGGTACTAAGGTTGGACCTTAAATTATTCACACTAGGGATAGAACTTGGCATTCTATTCATATGGTTATCACATTGTATTATATAGTAATGTGAATAATCATATTATGTGTGTATCGAATAGGATCATTTGAGACTCTTGTATGGATTACCACCAAATGTTTGAAAAACATGATTCTCTATAATAGTTTGTTTTGGTCTCAAACCGTAGAGGTCGTTATCGTTGTAGTCAAATATTATGTGTTTTAGTGTATTAATAGTTGATGCATCATTGGTTATATATTAGTATATTGGATTTATAATGTTTATCTATGAATGGAAGAGATGCTCAACAAAGAATCCACTTCCTGAATATGATAAATATCTTGATAGAAATATATGATTATGATTAGACAAAAATTCTGAGTTCAATGGTAAAATATTATTATTTATTAATAGTTATATAAGGAAATATTATAGTAATTAGGTAAATGTAGCTTAAATTTAGGGTCACAGAAATTTATCCATTTGGTCTTTAAGCGTGGGCTGCAAGTCATTGACTTTTTTATTTTCTCCGGGACAAACACAACAAATATGTTTTTTTTTTTTTTGGTAGTGACAAACACAACAAATCTATTCTTTAAAAAACGAGAGGAAAGCATTCCTACCTGAGAGAAGGGTAGGTTCTTTATCAAGAAAATAAAGAAAAAGAAAGGTGGGTTGTACAATGAAAGACTTTTATTTATTTATTTATTTTCATTGTAAGTTACAGAATTTTTTTTTTTAACTCAATAAATGTACAATGAAAAAGGAGTGCAGCTCATGTTCTCGTACGAAAACCATTCTCATATGACCTATAACGCATAAATGGAAGAATCGTTATCACCTCCAATTCTTGCCCGCTCTAATTCTCTCCAATCCCTCACATAGGAGCGGAAATGATCACCTTATCCACTGCCCGAACACACTGTCCAAGGTGGGGTAGGGTGGTCATTTCTACTCCTATGTGAGGGATTGGAGGGAATTGGAGAGGGCAGCGAATTGGAGGTGATAAAAATTCATCCAAGAGAGATGGGTCCCACTCTTGGATTCCATCTTTGCAGCTCAGGCCTATAAGAGAACTTGAACCTGAGCCAACCTCCAATGAAAGACTTTTCTTTTTCATGAAGATCATGCTTGGCGTGTTGGTCAAGTGCTCACTTGCTGAACGCTTGATCACAGGTCATGAAAACAGCCTCTTTCGTGGGAGCCTTTATGCACTGGGCACGGCCTTTGCAAGTCAGACTCACAATGGTATAATACATAATTTCCTATAAATTAGTTTATTTTTTCCCTATAAATTAGTTGTACCATGAATCTTACACCCCAAAAATAAAAAAATGTGTATCATGAATCAAATTTCTCTCAGCAAAATCATTTCTATTTAACATTTCTCCCTCTCGCTCCTTTGTCTTGCGCTCCTTAATTCTGAAACGATCGGGATATTTAGAGTATAGACGAAAAGGAAGAGAAAGAGAAGTTGGAGAAGGAAATGAAGGACACTATAGTTCTCTATACAGTCCCTGCCATGGGCCATCTAGTCTCTTTGGTTGAGCTGGGCAAGCTTATCCTCCGCCACTACAACCAACGTTTCTCCCTAACAGTCCTCATTTCAGGCGACTCTTTTAAAAGCGCCGCCATCAATCCTTACATCGATCATGTCTCTCACACAGACCCTTTAATAACCTTCCATCGTTTACCTGCTCTTCCCAACCCTCCTTCCCTTCCACCATCACCAACTTTCCACCCGGTCGCAATACTCCTCGAATCAATTCGCCTCAACAACCCAAACCTTCTCCAAACCCTCCAAACCATCTCTGAAACCTCCTCTGTTGCTGCCCTTGTGATTGATTTCTTCTGTCACCCAGCCTCCCCTGTTGCCACCGAGCTGAACATCCCTCTTTACTACTATTTTCCCTCTGGCGCCTCTTCTGTTGCAATGATGCTTCACCTCCCAAACCTCCATAACCAGACAAACAAGAGCTTCAGAGAGCTTGGCAACACTACTGTTCTCCAAATCCCAGGATTGCCCCCAATTCGAGCTACAGAAATGGGATCATCTGTTCTCGATCGGACTAACCAGGTTTACGATAAGATGCTGGATCTGGGTACGAATCTCCTCAAATCAAAGGGAATTATAACAAATACCATTGAGGCACTAGAGCCAAAAGCAATCAATGCGATCAGAAATCAAGCGCCGGCCATTTTCTGTGTTGGACCATTGCTTGCAGAACCCAAAGATCAATCTGGTGCCGCGGATTGTTTGTCCTGGCTTGATAAGCAACCGAGTCGGAGCGTAATTTTCTTGTGTTTTGGCAGCCTAGGCGCGTTTTCGGTGAAACAGATTGCAGAGATCGCCGTTGGGCTTGAGAGGAGTGGACAAAGGTTCTTGTGGGTGGTGAAGAACCCTCCACCAATCGGCGGTGGTAGAATGCAGCTGTCTGCCATGGATTTCGATCTTGAAGCTCTGATGCCGGAGGGGTTTCTGGAGCGGACCAGCGACAGGGGTTTGGTGGTGAAATCATGGGCGCCGCAGGTGGAGGTATTGAGCCGAGAATCGGTGGGTGGATTCGTGACTCATTGCGGGTGGAACTCGGTTTTGGAAGCTGTATGTGCTGGGATGCCAATGGTGGCATGGCCGCTCTATGCAGAGCAGCCTCTCAATAAGAAAGTTTTGGTGGAAGAGATGAGGGTGGCTTTGCCAATGGAGGCGGCGGAAGAGGATGGGTTTGTGATTGCTGCCGAGGTTGAAAAGCGAGTCAGAATGCTGATTGACTCGGAGGAGGGGAGAGAGATTAGCAAACGCTGTCGAGAAATGAAGGAGAAGGCTTTGGCTGCGTGGGCCGAGGGTGGGTCCTCTCGGACTGCTTTTGCCGAGCTTGCCGAGTCATGGAATCGGGGATGACATTTCGGGATGCTCAGATCCTTGTCATGGTTATTACCAAAAAATAAAAAAGAAAATCCCTGTCATAGTGTATGGTTTTTTTGTTTTTTAAGAAATGAAATGACTATGCGTTGATTTTCCCACATTCGAGTATTCGGCTCTCCTACAACCATGGAAGGAGCTAGAGGATCCAGCCCAACAAAAACAAGGATGTTTGAGTTATTTCACAGGTGAGGGCCTTCTGTTTTTGCTGGGCTACATCCTCTAGCTCTTGCCACGGCTAGAGGAGAGTCAGGTCCTCAATTCGTTCGATAGAGTATGTGATGGTGATGTGTCAAGTTTTGTTTCTGTGAGAAAGAATATATATAATGTCAGTAACCTTAATTGTCATTTTTCCCAATCACATGCATGGTTTTAAAACCCGGAATCGGTGACGAATCGGTCTCTACCAATTTAGATCGGATCAGAATCTGTGGTCCAATTAATCCTAGAGTCAGCCTAAAAAGACAGAAATCGAGGAATCTCAGGATGAATATTCTGATTCAGAACGGCAAAAATTGGAATCGATCCTGATCGATTCATCGATTTTTGAAACCATAGTCACATGCATTATCGAGTTTTAAATGCAGGCTACATTTTTATAAGTTCATAGTATCTAATCTTGGGAGCATTCCTAGTTTGGTAGATGCAGGAAAAGACCTCTAGATTAACACCATATGGTTAGTGGGATGGGAATAAATTTTGTGAACATGTAGATTCCAAGGTCTCTTGTTCAATGTCAATGTCAAGTTTAAACCTAAGGGCAGAACAAAAAAATTTTAAAATTCAAGAATTGAAAAGATGGTGCACCAAAATACATGGGAGTGCACGACAGAATATGAGAAGGAATATAATTATAGGGAAAAAATGTTGTTAGGTTGTGTAGTGTACGCTGATACCTCCCTGTGTCAATCTCTCAATACATAGGAGCATATGAATAACGAGGTTTTAGTGAAAGAGATGAGGGTGGCATTGCCAATAGAGGCGGCGGAGGAGGATGGGTTTGTGATTGCTGCCGAGGTTGAGAAGCGAGTAAGAATGCTGATGGACTCGGAGGAGGGGAGAGAAATTAGCAAACGCTGTCGAGATATGAAGGAGAAGGCTGCGTGGGCAGAGGGTGGGTCCTCTCGGACTCCTTTTACCGAGCTTGCCGAGTCATGGAATCGGGGATGACAACTCGGGAAACTCAGATCCTTGTCATTGTTGTCAGTTGTCAGTTGTGATGGACTCATGGGGATCTGGCTCCTGTCCAGCCGTGGCGGGAGCTGGACGGTCCAGCACCCCTTTTAGATGGTGACATGTGGACTGAGCCGGATCTAAGGATCTGAAAGCAAAAGGGTATTTTAAAGGGTATTAACCCATTGTAAATGCGGGTCTCTTCCTTACCCGAACTAACCCACGGAGCAGTGTTCATGTTCCTCATCTCCTTCAAGGCGAGAAGACCAGCATCCTCAGTGTGGTGACTCTCTCTCTTTCATTTTCGTTCTGAAGCCCTTACTCGATTTTCAATCTTGGTACAGGGGAAGTGGAACAAAATCCATCTTTGCACTCAAAAGACAAAACTCTCAAGCATGTGGTTATCAAGATGCAGTTGAATTCTCTCAGCAAAATGAGAAGAAAGCTTCAAAGTCTTGTAATTACAAGAAAAAAAAAGTCACCAAAAAGATCCTATCCTCTTCAAGAAAAAATAAGCAATCGAACTTGTTTATTAGCAACCAAATTATTAAACAAATAACATCACCGAAAATTAGGTACTACCCATACTTGTGGTGGTTTGATCCTTTACAAAGCACAAGAGGAGTACCTTACAAATCTCCTTTCTTCAAGGTTAAAAACACCCAGATTCTGATGACCCACAATAGGTTCACCTTCCAACCATCCCTCCCAGAAGTATTCACCAAAATAGACAGAGTTCTCTCTAAACTAAGGAAAATCCCGAGCCGATAAGGAAATGGCACAATTATGGCCCAAAAACAACACACGGTCAGGTAAACTGTCAATTTCAACCCAAGTCCTGCTACTCTGATCAAGCCTGCAAACACTATATGAAGCTGAATCAAAAGCATTACGCCTTCCCCACTTCTCTCGGAATCAAAGAAGAACTTGCAATAGATCCCCTGAGGATTCCACCAAATACCTTTTCCTGAAAAACCAATTCGCAATAGGCTGGGGGGCTCTAAGTAAAAGCACCCCAAATGGAGTGGCAACCTCTATTGCCTCATTAAGAGGAAAAGAATTGACATCCCAATCCACAATACCTCCATTACGACGAAGCACATCTAACATCAATGACTTCATACTCTGCTGGCTGATCTCGCGGTTGGCACCTCTTTAACTGCAAACGTTCAAGAGGCGGCAAATACCTCAAATATGTTCAACAGCCCTGGTGTCGGATCGATCCCATTGCACGACTGAAGCTTAAAAGTTTTTAAATTTCCACAAAATGACAAAGCTGCCATCCATCCACCATGTAGCAATAAATGATACATCCTATAATATCTCTCAAAGTTATTGAAAGGGTTCTACCAGGATGGTAAAATGGTGAAATTTGCTGCAACACTCGACAACCCACTCTCCGTGGCAGCATTAAGAACAAGTTTCTGCCAACTAGGGCATCCCTGTGCAAGATGTTCGAGTCAGAACAAGATCTTTGAGTGCAAAGATGGAGTTTGTTCCACTTCCCCTGTACCAAGATTGAAAATCGAATTAGGGTTTCAAAACGAAAATGAAAGAGAGAGAAAATGAGAGAAACTCACTCAATCGAGTTAGACTCACTCAGTCGTACACCTGTGTCGCAAGAGTCATCTCTGTCGCCGGATCCCTTGCAGAAGATGAGGAACAGGAACACTGAGGACGCTGGTCTTCTCGCCTTGAAGGAGACGAGGAACATTGAACACTGATCCGTGGGTTAATTCGGGTAAGGAAGAGACCCGCATTTACAATGGGTTAATACCTTTTAAAATACCCTTTTGCTTTCAGACCCTTGGATTCGGCTCAGTCCACATGTCACCATCTAAAAGTGGTACTGGACCGTTCAGCTCCCGCCACAGCTGGACAGGTGGAGGGAAAATTATCACCTCCAGTTTGCTGACCGATCCAGTTCCCCAGTTCCTCTAATAGGGGGATGGTGGACCCCACCCAAGCAGAGTGTTTGGGCATGGGTAGAGAGGTCATTTCAGTCCCCCTTTGTTAGAGGAACTGGGGAACTAGACCGGGCAACCAACTAGAGGTGATAAAGATCCGCCAGATCCGACTCATGGTGTGGTTTTTAGTTTTTTGTATGTGTTTTTTTTATGGAAAAATTACATGGCAACCCCCTGAGGTTTGCCTTAAATACAATGTGATTCCTGTGTTTTCAAAATATACATCCGACACCTTTAAGAGAACGCTGTTAATATAAAATTTAAATTACAATTTTGCCCTTAAATTTATCTTATTCTAATTTCTTATTTTTCTAACATAAAAAAGTATAACACAGATCTTCTATGGTGTGCTGTCTTGTCCTGCTTGTGTTGTACAGGGCCACGTGCAATGACCGCCTTACCCCCATTCGGGCAAGGCTCGGGCAGCGTTAAAGTGGTCAATGCGCTCCACCTTGTGTCTGCGCAGCACAGTAGGACGGGCAGCCCACGACGTAGAAGATCTAGATCCAATAAAGTAGGACCCACCACTATTTCTTCCTCTTCTTTTTTCTTCTTCAACCACCGCTGCAACCTCCGACCACCCCACTATTGTGACTGCCATCCTCTGCCCTCCTCCAATAACCCCATATGAATGGGAAATTCCTGGATTTCTCCCTGGAGAAAACCACCCTCTTGCACGTTTAACCCCTTTATTTTAGCTTCAGTTCTGTCTTAGTGAGTCTAGGGCACCCTGTTCACGAGGGTTGGGCTGTGAGAATGTGGAAAGTAGAGATATATACAAGCTAAAAGGCAGAGAGGAGTGATGTGGGGCTGTAGGTTGTGCAGGTCACAGAGTGGGGGGTGGGATTGGGATGACCATTGAGACCAAAGAAGGAGGCCATCAGCCATGGCGTACTCTCTTTGTTATCTTTGTGAATAGGTTAGGGGTTTTCCCAAACAAAAAAAAACACACAAGAAGGTTAGGGGTTTGATATCTCAAAATTCTCAGCAAATATTCATGACGGTTATTTGTAGACTGAGCTATTTGAATAACAAACTCCTTCAATCCAGATGCAAAAATCTGAATTAGAGAAAATATCAGTTCTAAGAAATATTTGATTCACTCAGAAAATTTTTTCCTAACGTCACATAATTCAATGTACGGTGGCACTGAATCAGGGAGTGGATCAATATTGATTCGCACATCCTCCATTGAATCCACAGGGAAGAAGGAAAGCAAAGCTTTGGATCAGAAAAGCATTTGGAAAAAGAGGCCGGGTTTTGGGGTTTTGCTAGTTTCCGATTTGTTTGAAGAAACAGAAGAAAAAAACCCCGGTGAGAACCTTCATTGAAACTTCGTAAAATGGGTCCTGAGAGAAGATGGAGCAGAAGAGAGTCCACCATGATTTTAACTGAGAAAGGAATGGGAGGTAATTTTCAGATCTTTGACAACCAAATCCATTGAAAAAAATTACCTCCCTCGTCGTCATAGGTCATCGGTGATGGTTTCAACAAATCGTCAAAGCAAGAACTTGAGACAGGTCATCGGTGATGGACTTGAAGATGACCTAAGGCAGGTCACCAGAACCCTAAATCCTGATTGGAGTAGCAGGGAAGCGGTGTGAAGTTTGGGCTGCCTTATGGGCAAAATTGTAACCTCACACCCCCATTAAGGGTATATTTATCATGTTAAGACATCAATGACAAATACATCAGCAACTAATGGAGTGGGGCTGAGTGTAACAAATACCCTAAACTCAAGGGGTCGAAATATATATTTTGATAACACAGGGGGTCGCACTGTATTTAGGATAAACCTTAGGGGATCATCGTGATTTATCTTTTTTTATGAAATGAATTGGCTATGTATTGACTTTCCAACCAATTCATGTATTCGGCTCTCCTCCAGCCGTGGAGGAAGCTCGTAGCCCGCCTGTGAAATGATCCAAATGCTCCTATTTTTGTTGGATTGGATCCTCCAGTTCTCGTCACGGCCGAAGGAGTGATAAGTCCCAATTCGTTGGATAAAGCATTTGACAGTGATGTGTCAAGTTTTATTTTTGCGAGAGAAAATATATATAATGGCAGTACCCCTTATTGTCATTTTATATTGTCACATCAAGGAAAGAAACTGGGCTACGAAGCCTTTGTTCAAAAGTCGCTCAGGTGCAAAAGTAAATAGATAAAAACTGGTAGTCTACTAGGTGATCGTAGGCCACTCTGTAGTTCTGATTCAAGTTTTCTTTTCTTAAGGTATGGAGCAGGGAATGTTCTGTCATGTCTATTCCTTTGATACGTCTCCTGGGAACTCGTTACTCTCTTCTTGCATTCCATGCCCCTTACAAAGGTTCATGCACTGATTTTATAGGCTTCCGCCGGGAGGAACGAAATGAACTAAACTACATGCTCATTTACTAGAGCTTTTTAACTCAAAAAAGAGAAGAAAAATGGATAATTGTTGCTTCAATAAAGTAAACAATGATGTGGATAACGGCCATCCCTGGGGGATATTATTCAATCCTATCAATTTAGTTGCATGCCCCATCACATGATTGCACTACTTCAACTGTATACCTCATGACCCGATCCGGTACTTGACGCGGTCAAGGATGCTGACGAATCAAATCATATCACCAAAACAGAAGACCATATTTATGCAATTGATTTTATTGGGCTTTCCGATCCAGTCTTGATACCTTGCCCGGACAAGTCGAGTTGGACAAGTCTGTCAGCCTTGCAGTCTTGCATCCTAATCATCCTACAATGGAACTCCGGGATGCAAGGAGGTATACCATCTCGAGAAAGTGAGATTGAGGCAAATTAGTGGGTTTCCTTCTCAAAGGTCCCACCATAGTTATAAATGAGGGCATACCCACATGTTATAAGGTATAACACAGTATTTAACCACCATCCCATTTTTCTACTTAGAGACCAACGTCTTTGGGCTAACGTAGGATCCGTTCATGGACCTACTTGTTTAGGTAAATATGTAATCCGTTCCTTGACCAGAGATGTCATTTTTGGAGGAGAAACTATGCATTTTTGGGATCTCCATGCTTGATGGTAAATATGTAATCCGTTCCATCTGCACCTACCACCCGCAACCTTCTTCTCTTTAAGCTCACACTGATAGGACCAACCTCTCCCGATTGGTGAAAGCCCGAAACTGGCTCGATGTGTTAGTTAAATGTGTCGTTCATGGTGCAAGGGGATGGATCGATGGGCGTCCGACTGAGCCCGGCATGTTTAAGGATTGACGTGTTTAAGCCCATTTATTGTTCTAGCCCAATTATCCCTTAAATTCCATATTTTCTTCCAAATATACCATTTCTTAATCTCTTTGATTAATTTATCTTTTCGTATTATGTAAGCTATATATAAAAGACATGAGTCATGTAAAAACATAGAATTAAAAATTAAATATTAATGCATTATGAAGTCGATGAGCAAAAAATAAATGGAACATATAATCAAAGCCATTTATATTGTTTGAAATGGCACTATAGGTATGTCCATTGAGATTGAGGCCCATAAAACTCCAAATGTATGAGATTTACTTATTTAGTCATTAGCCCAGTGAGAAACATTTTCTGAAACTAAGTTCTTATTTCATGCCATATAATTAAAGCTCATTAGGAACTATATGGACAAAACTTGCATAGCCCTATTGTTGTCCAGTTAGTATTAGTCCATTTATAGACACATTTAGCCTGTGTAGTACGAGACCGATTGTAGACTGGTACCTAAATGACTGTTTACGAATAGGACCATGCCTAGCCTATGAAGACCAATTACTTAAACGGGTCAATCACGGTGCACGATCCTTAAAGTATTGCGAACTGATTAGGCCTGACAGAAACTGACCCAGACCGACCGATTGACACCCCTACAGAGATAAACCCTCCCCTCCCCTTGAGACAAGAATTATCGTTCTACAAGAAATTGAGCGGCTCACATCAATCTTACTTTTATTTTTGTTTGAAATCATGTACGAGAGCTCCGAAACAGCGAAACCTGCAACTAAAACATCCAGTGCTGACTGAAAACAAAGTCCTCACAGATTTACACAATAGATGAGAAGAACCCAAAAAAATTTCTTTCATCAAGTGCTCCAAATCCCATTCTATTTCCATCTATGTTTGCGAGAGACCCAACTGCTCCATCTTTAGTTTTGTTCTCTCATCTTTCAATCATTAAGCTTTTCCGGTGAAGCTGGCTTTTCTACTTTAAAATCCCCTCTTTGAATTTAACTGTTCCAAACCAAATCACAGACTTGCGTTTGACAATTGACATATACCTTCCTCTTCTCTTGAAGATGGAATTTAAATAAATAAAAAAAGGGGGGCACCCCCTCATCTATGATCTGTTTTCATGTACACCCCCTCATCTTTAAAATCTTTTAAACACACCCCGTAATCTATTGAAAGTAAGTAAATTAGTCCATCAAACTAACTGCCGTTTAGTTTTAAACGTTAATACTCACTCAAAGCTATTATTAAAATTAGAACGAAAATGTTTGCGAGACAACACAGGAGATACAAGACAGGGAGGTGGAGGAAGCCACCAAAAGCTAAGAACAATTGATGAACACGATCCTGTCACTTCTCTTTGTGATCAGTCCTGGTATTTGTATTGTCTGTAATGTGCTCTCAAGTGAGCTATATAAGGAGAAAATATAGGAGATAAGGATTACATGTGATAATAGGGTTACATGTGAAAAACACTTAAGAGTTTGAATATGAATACACTAGCTGAAGAATTAGAACTAACCAAGTGTAACGGTTAGCCTTCGTCTATCATATCACGCCCCCGCAAGCGAAGCGGTGAAGGAGTCACAGTGAGCTGGGAACGGAAAGTAGCAAGCTTGGGGTACCAAGCGGTTTGGTTAGTATATCGGCCAGTTGATCCACAGTGGAAATACAACGAACCTCCAAGTCTTTGTTGGTGATCTTTCTCAAACAAAGTAAAAGTCGATCTCAATATGTTTGGTGCGGGTATGGAACTTCGGATTGACAGTGAGATAAGTTGCACCAAGATTGTCACACCAGAGTATCACTGGTCGAGTGAGAGGCAAGTGAAGGTCTTGAAGTACGTGACAAAGCCAAGTGAATTCGGCTGCAACAGAGGAGAGGCCCCCATATTCGGACTCAGTGTTGGACCGAGTGATGGTGCTTTGTTTCTTTGAACTCCAAGAAATTAAATTCGAACCAAGAAAGACACAAAATCCAATAGTGGAGCGCTAGTCAGGGCACCTAGCCCAATCGATATTGGAATAGGTTGTCAATGTAAGATCCAAGGATGACGGATCTGAAGACCATAGTGAATGGTATGCTTGAGATAATGCAGGATCCATTTGACCATAGTCCAATGCTCAGCAGTAGGGGAATGCATAAACTGGGAAACCTTGTTAACCGAATACGCAATGTCAGGACGGGTGATGGTGGCATATTGAAGAGCGCCGACAGCACTTCGTACGATACTGAGTGATATCCGTAAGCGGAGCCCCATTGAACTTAGAAAGTTTAGTACTAGTGGCGGTAGGCGTGGAGAGGCCCTTGGCACCATCCATTTTGGTGTGAACCAATAGATCCTGAATATACATGTGCTGGGAAAGGAAGAGTCCTGCAGAGGTGGGAGAGGCTTCAAGACCTAGAAAAAATGAAGCTAACCCAAGTCACGAGGGACAACATACATGGCTAGAACAAGAGGGGTCAATGAAACCTTGTGGTTGTGTCATATAGACTTCCTCAGTGAGCATCCCATGGAAGAATGTATTGTGGACATCGAGCTAGCGAATAGACCATCTTTTAGAAATGGCAAGGGTTAGTACAACCCTAATATTGGTCGGCTTAATAACGGGACTATATGTCTCACTGTAATCGACAACAATTGAGCTTCCTTGTTTAACCGACGAGGGACCTACAAAAATCTAACATAAGAAAAACTAGGCCTAAGAGATATTATTAAATTATCCCCTACTAATAATTTTCCTATTTCTTGTTCTTTCCTATCTCTTCCTTGTGGAGTCCTAGTATTACAGACTTGACTATACCATAGATTACACTTTGAAGGTACCTATGATCCAGTAACTAAGGAGGCCAGTTGGGCGAGTTGTGTTTCTAGAAATCAGTTTATATTTACTGGCTTTGGTTTTGGTATGACAGGAAGTGAGACTATAGAGGCTGAAGCTAGTGGACTTCTCAAGGGATCAAAGGAGTAGCGTTGTTGGATTGTACGTCCATAGAAGAATGGTCTGGATCCGATCACTTCACTGGTCTATTGCTGAAGACTATGAAAGTGGTATGGCCACGGGACTTTTGGGGATCCGAATCATTGCCAACTACTTGGGTGTTCAAGTCCTCTCCAACCACCCATCCAACGGCTGGAAGGACTCGAACATGCATCCCAACACCTGCAAACACTTGGAGATGTGTGTCCAAGTCCTTGCTGCCATTGGATGAGTGGTTGGAGAGAATCTTTTTTTCGAATTTTGGCATCTTGTTATTTGATAGTATTTTATCAAGGAATGTGATGTATTTGTAATTAAGACACAATTGGGAATCCATTGTGAGTTTAGTTCACTATTTCTCTAGGAGGGCTAGGAGTGAGAGGTTGAGGCTAGTGGTCTCTAAGAATATTATTTATTTTCTCTGTCCGGGAGTGCAGCTCCTACACCTGTGTGGGGGCTAATAGGAGTGCTCACAGAAGCATCAACAAGGGATCATTTTGCATTTCATGGGGGGGTGGTGCCATCATTTCACCCCCATGTGTCTAGGCGCAGGGGGTACACTCCATAGAAAACTTTCTCCTTTCTTTTATCATTAGAAAAGAGTATCTACTTCTAAGGACTTTCTTTAAATAATGCATCTCCATTCCATTTACTGTCGCAATTTCCCCTCATATGATCGGTTTGAGTGACCTAGTGAGCAATACTCTTATCTCTTTGAACTCTTTCCTTTGGTACCCAAAAGCCTTGAAAATGAACTTACCTCTTGTAAGTACTAGTCTTGCAAGATTTTGAGAAAAAGTTAAAAACAAAAAAAAACTCTACAAAATTGGTATCTAAGGAAAATTCTTTTCTCCTCTCATGATCCTTTCTTGGGCATTTTTCGTCAATTTCGATCAATTCAATCCAATTTTCAGCTCGATCAAAATTCATGGTGGCCAATCCTACTGTTAACTCAAGGCTTTAAAACCTTATAACCATTCTTTTACATATTCTACGTTTATCTAATTATTTAGTAGTTATTATTGTATGTTGAGATGAGCAGTAGTTATTAGCTTATGTGATAGGAGTTATTGTAATTAATGGAGAAGTGGAATCGTGTAGATGGTGGAGTGTTAGTTATTATTTAAATGTAGCAATTTAAATAGTAAAAGGCAGAAATGAAGATTAACTTGAAATTGGTAAATTATCTCTCAAAGAGATGAGGTAAGGCTTCTTCTCCCAAGCCAAGACACAAGGCTTCGTCAATAAAGTCAAACTCTCTATTGTCTCTGTAATATTTTCTCTCTTTCTCTTTATTATATCTTTTTATCTATTTTCTCTTTTTCTCTCCCTATTACTTTTCTTTTTTTTTTTTATTTTATTTTTAGATTATCCGTGCACGTATCATTTGGCATCAAAATCAGGGAATTGCACACACTATGAAGTAAAATTGCAACAAAATTCAAGATCCTCAAGTGAGAAATTTGGCGTGAAATCATGAAAAAGACGCTAGTATTGTCCGACAAATTCAACTCCTTGTTGACAATTGAAACCTTCATAAAAGAGCAAACAGAGCAGCACCCAAAAAGAAGAAGAAAATGATGAAAAGAGAAGAAGAAGAAGAATCTGAAGTAATACAACTCAAGCACCACTTCCTTCAAGGTGATAACATTTCCTGCAATGAGATCGACGTACTGTAAGAATACCATTCCTGATTCATTAATTTGGATTTTTCCTATTACGATATGAAATCCTGGCATCATCGGTTGAAACAACATGGAGTATTTAAATTCTACAACAATTTAATGATCTTAAGGATAAAACCAATTTTGGGAAGAAGGATTGTTATGTACTCCACGCTTATCTTATTTAGTAGTTATTTAATATTTAATAATTAATTAGTAGTTATTATTGTATGTTTAGATGAGTAGTAGTTATAAGTTTTACTTGGTAGAAGTTTCTGTAATTAATGGGCAAGTGGATGGGCAAGTGGAGTCGTGTAGATGGTGGAGCGTTAGTTATTAATAAGCTATTTAAATAGCAAAAGACAACAACGAAGATTAACTTGAAATTGCTAAATTATCTCTCCAACACATGAGGTAAGGCTTCCTCTCCCAAACCTAGATGCAATGCTTCGTCAATAAAGCCAAATTCATTATTTTCTCTCCCATATTTCCTATCTCCCTCTTTATTATATTTTTACCTATTTTCTCTCTTTCTCTCCCTATTGTTCATGTTTTTTTCTTCTAGTTTTATTTTTAAATTATTCTTATCACATTCCTACCTTTCATTACCATTAGAACATTGATTCTCTAACAATTAGATATCCCCCAAAACTCCTCCATTTACACTACATCCGTTAGACTTCTTGCACGCATCAATTATATACATCTCTCCTAATAGAATTCTTAGTTACATCAATCGGGATCCACTGTTACCGTTTGCACGTGTGGCCGGCGTGCAGTCTCACACAGACAAGGTGTGGACATAGACCCATCTAGGCAGGGTGCTCGGACAGTGGGTAGAACGGTCATTTTGTCCATACCTGTGTAAGGCCGCACACCGGCCGCACAGGCAGGCGGTAGCAGAGGATCCAAATCCCAATTACATATATATACAAGATCTAAAACAATTTACGGTTCTTTGCATTTCATGATTATTGTAATAATTCTGAATTGTTTGTAGTCACACTGATTCATTGAATAGGAACCACATATATTGGGAAGGGAGGAAGGCCAAGAAACTACGAACCCTCGAGGCTCTATCTTCATCCTGTCGTCTTAGATGTCATGGTAAAGGTCAATGAATTGAAGCAAGAGTGCATTACTCATGAGAGAGACAGAGAGAGATGTATATGAGGTGACATGTAAATTTACAACAAGTTCATGAAGCCAAGGAATAGAGTATGGCCAACTTATCTAGTTGTCTTACATGCTGTCGACAAAGCCATGTGCTTTTCATGCCCCCAAGATCAATAAATTCTCCTTTACCAAAAAAAAACTGATGAAATCACATCTATTGTTTTTTCATAACTTAGAAGGGATTTTTATATTTTGGGGAGTTTTTTTCTTCGCACGTTTTCTCCAATTACTTCCCACGTAATCATGGTTCGTAATTTTGGTATCGGATCGGATCAGGATCTAATATGAGACTTTTGCCAAAAACATGACATTGATGAATAATTTAAATATTTTAAAATGCAATAGCGAATTAGATATGAATGAAGGAAAAATTAATTATATTAGGAGAATTTAAGCAAATATAGGTTAAATTTAGTGTGACAAAATTTTCCCATTTTGTTATTTAGGCATACGTTACAAGTCACAGACTTTCTTTTTTTCGTTTTTTCCTTTATTATAATTATAATTTTTATTTTATTTTATTTTATTTTATTTTATTTTTTTTTTAATGTGTAAAGTGTCCACCAGAGCCATGGAGGGGACCCGTAGAGGGCTTAGGAAAGGACCCACGGATGGGCTAGAATGGGAACACAAGAGGGCCGGACACTTTCTTAAAATGTAAGTAACGATTACATATAATAGTTTGCAAGTCATAGACTCGCATATCCCTCTCCATTTCCTATAAATTAGTTTTATTATGTATCAAATTTTGATTTGGTACCCTATTTTCTAACAACACTTCTTTTTCCATGGTTTTTTAAAATGCTATGATCACCCCTGAATGACACATTTTCATTATTTTTACATTTCACTTTTAAATCTACCATTTAATTATTACATATTAAGATGATCTAACTATATATTACATAGTTGTTAATACCATAATATTCTTTTAATGTTTATATTCCATTCTAACATCCACATGACCATCTTCAAAAAGTCCGACAAAGTATTAACCCCCAAAAAATAAAAATCCAACAAGGTATGGTATTTGATGTATGTGATATAGATTGACCAATTTTACATAGCATTTCGGTTTATGTATTAATTTAAACTAGGTATGTACTTAAATAAGTTGATGTTTTAATTAGTTCAATAATTCAGTGATGCATTTTAAAGATTATGTACCATATATGATTTACAGTATCAGTGTGGACATTAAAATTAAGGGAATATGGTTTATGAGGGGGAGCATGGCCCTTGCGCCCAAACACAAAGGGGGGACGAAATGACTGCCCTGCTCCATAAAAGACAGAAACACCAACCTTGTAAATACTTTGTGCACACTCCCATTGGCCCTGCTTGCCCAAGGTCCACCTTGCCCCACCTAAAATTTTTTTTCTAAAATTAAATATAAACATTAATTGTACGATATATCATTGTTATGCAATATGGAGTTAGATCATTTCAATACATACTTTGATGTAGATTTAAAGGTAAAGTAAAAAATAAGAATGAGAGATGAATAAAAGAAAAAAATAAATATTATATTAGGAGAATAGGAGAGTTTCGCACACAGCCGTGCATGGTACATGATCGGGCTTTCAACCGTTGGATGGGCATGATCGTGTACATTACATAGTCCCTCATCCCTATCTGATCACGTTCGGCGCACGGCCCCTGTGCCTAGACACAGGGCCACACAAAATGATTATTGCGCTCTCATGAAAAAAAAAAACAGAAATCCCTGATGGTGCAACAGTCATGTCGCACGATCCTTTGTCTGGGCACAGGGGCTGCGCACCTACGCGACCAGGTAGCATTCTTTTTTTTTTTTTTTTTTTGATGACAAAGGTAACAAATGTAATAATTAATAATGGGGAAGCAATTTTCTGTATGGGAGTATGGTCTACGTCAGCACTCCCATGTGTCTATCTCTCTCTTCATTAAAATAAAGAGGCAGAGGTGTCTTTTCACATGGGAAAGAGAGAGATAGACTCATGGGACTACTTGCAGCATAGGCCACACTCCCGGAGAGAGTACTTTTTCCCTTAATAATAAAAACATTCCTACCAGAGAGAGAAAAGTATGATCCACAATGAAAGACTTTCTTTTTCATTGCAAGTCAAGGACTCACAATAGTACAATACCCTCTCCGTTTCCTATAAATTACTTGTATCATGAATCAAATTTCCTACAGCAAAATCATTCCTATTTGACATTTCTAGTTCTTCTCAGTCCATTGTCTTGCGCTCCTTGATTCTGAGACGATCGGGATATCGGAGATGGAAATGAAGGACACTATAGTTCTCTATCCATTCCCTGCAATCGGCCATCTAGTCTCTATGGTTGAGCTGGGCAAGCGTATCATCTGCCACTACAACCATCGTTTATCCCTCACAGTCCTCATTTCAGGCAACTCTTTTAACAGCGCCGCCATCAATCTTTACATTGATCATGTCTCACTCACAGACCCATCAATAACCTTCCATCGCTTCCCTGCTCTTCCCAACCCTCCTTCTCTTCCACCATCACCAACTATCCACCCGGTCGCAATACCCCTCGAATCAATTCGCCTCAATAACGCAAACCTTCTCCAAACCCTTCAAACCATCTCTGAAACCTCCTCTGTTGCTGCCCTTGTGATTGATTTCTTCTGTCACCCAGCCTCCCCTGTTGCCACTGAGCTGAACATCCCTCTTTACTACTACTTTCCCAATGGCGCCTCTACTGTTGCAATGATGCTTCACCTCCCAAACCTCCATAACCAGACGAACAAGAGCTTCAGTGAGCTTGGCAACACTACTGTTATCCAAATCCCAGGATTGCCCCCACTTCGAGCTTCACAAATGGGGTCATCTTTACTCGATCGGACTAACCAGGTTTACGATAAGATGCTGGATCTGGGTAAGAATCTCCTCAAATCAAAGGGAATTATAACAAATACCATTGAGGCACTAGAGCCAAAAGCAATCAATGCGGTCAGGAATCAAGCGCCGGCCATTTTCTGTGTTGGACCATTGCTTGCAGAACCCAAAGATCAATATAGTGCCGCCGATTGTTTGTCCTGGCTTGATAAGCAACCGAGTCGGAGCGTAATTTTCTTGTGTTTTGGCAGCCTAGGCGTGTTTTCGGTGAAGCAGATTGCAGAGATCGCCGTTGGGCTTGAGAGGAGTGGACAAAGGTTCTTGTGGGTGGTGAAGAACCCTCCACCAATCGGCGGTGGTAAAATGCAGCTGTCTGCCATGGATTTCGATCTTGAAGCTGTGATGCCGGAGGGGTTTCTGGAGCGGACCAGCGACAGGGGTTTGGTGGTGAAATCATGGGCGCCGCAGGTGGAGGTGTTGAATAGAGAAGCGGTAGGTGGATTCGTGACTCATTGCGGGTGGAACTCGGTGTTGGAAGCAGTCTGCGCTGCGGTGCCAATGGTGGCGTGGCCGCTCTATGCAGAGCAGCATATGAATAAGGAGGTTTTGGTGGAGGAGATGAGGGTAGCGTTGCCAATGGAGGCGGAGGAGGAGGATGGGTTTGTGATTGCTGCCGAGGTTGAGAAGCGAGTCAGAATGCTGCTGGACTCGGAGGAGATGAGAGAGATTAGCAAAAGCTGTCAAGAGATGAAGGAGAAGGCTTTGGCTGCGTGGGCGGAGGGTGGGTCCTCTCGGGTTGCTTTTACAGAGCTTGCCGAGTCATGGAATCGGGGATGACAGATCCAATTGTCGTGGCTGTGCAGAATTGATCATCTGCACATACGTGCAAGTGAACCTACATCTCATAGTCAATTACATGTTTATTTGTTTTCATAAATATCCCTCCTCCCTTTGTAAATGGTAAAAATAAGACACGCAGTTCAGTGGTTGCCTCTCACATGTACGTGCACCTGCACGTACGTGCAAAGGAACCAAACTCATTTTAAATCTATAATATCTAAAGTTTGTAGTCACTTAAAAAAAGTTTATAATATCTAATCGTGGGAGTACGATTCCTGGTTTGGTAGATGCAGGAAAAGATCTCTAATCAATGTTTGGATTGCATTCTTGCCATGCAGTCCAATAAATCATACAAAACATAGCCTTAGCTTTTCACCCATGATCTTAAACATCCGGACCCATTATCTAACGTATATTCATCATCTCAACTTTTTATTCTTAACATTTTTGGAGTCCCGAGCACCCCGCCCTCATAAAGATCTCAATTCTAAATTGTGGTTAAAGAGAATGAACTATACAATTATACTTTGAAAGAGGATGGTATCACTTAGTAGACGTTTTGAAATTAAGGTTGTGCTTGATATGATTTATTGGAATTCAGTACTGATCAAGAATGCATACCAAAAGCATCCATAGATTCCAAGGTTCCTTGTTCAATGTCAAGTTTTAACCTAACCTAGGTGAGCCACATGGCAAAACAAAAACATTGAAAATCCAAGAATTCAAAAGAAGTGCATAGAAATATATGTGAGGGCATGCAAAAGTATGTAACTGAATTTAAGTTAAAACTTTGACATAAAGCCAATTCGGACCAATTGTCATACAACCTTTTTGAATGGCACGATTTTTTTAAGACCCGCCAAACCAAGAAACCATTTGGCTTTAACTTAAGGGTGAACATGGATCGAATTCGATCTGATAGTGGTATTATCATATTTGTATCTGATTATATTTGGGCGAATTCGGATAATATCATATTAGTTTTCGGACGGATTTGTATAGTTTCTGGATGGTGATTTTTTTAATACGAATTCTCCTATATGGATATGAATGCGGATCGAATACAAATTTTCGACCATCCGTTGACATCTTTACCGTTTTGTTGATGAGGGTTAGGGTTTAGACTTGAGATTTCAACAACTACCCTTTTTTCTACTCTTCTTTAGTCTTTGATTTTTTTATGTTTTTTATTTTTTATTTTATCTTGTGATTCCATGAATCACAGTGTATAGAACTATATATATATATATATATACTAGTAAAATTGCACTTGCAAATGCACGTGGACAAGAATGTGTGTGTGACAGTGAGAGAGAGAGAGAATGGAAGGGGTGTAAGACAGAGGAATGGAGGGAAATGAGAGATGGCCTCAACAAAAATACAATTTTTTTAACCATTATGAAAAAATTTTCACCCACATACAAAAGATTTCTTCAATTTCAAATTCGATTTCAAGAACTCGACAAAGCTTAAATTCACTGAAGTATTATACAATGTCAAGGAAAACAATTTCTTTTCAATACCCCATTCCATTAGCCAGACTGAAGTGGTCCATGGTTTAGTTATTGGTTCCTTTTATCTTCAATTAACACTGAATATAGGCTGTTGTGTTGTTATTGGTAAAGCTTGTTCCAATGGAATTCACGGGTTCAAACGGTTTTATTGGGAAGAGTGAAAGATTAACCCAAAAGATTGAGAGGGCAGGACATGGTAGCCAAATCTGATCTACAAGAAAAAGCTGGAAACAGGAAGCAGCAGCTCTACATAAAAGGGGACTGGTTTCAGATTTCAGTCACAAACAACTTTAAAGAGATTGTATCAAGTTAGAGCTCAATGCTATTACAGAGGGAAATGGGAAGATGTAGGTACTGGAGTTTCGATTGTTTTGATTCTGGCCTGTGACACGTTAATTGGATCATTTGGTGTCAAGAGTAAAGAACAATCCCTAAATATTAAAGATTACTTTTGTTTGGTTTGAGAAAAAAGTGAGCAGATCATTCCATGTGCACTCATATTTTCTCCATTACTACATCAATCAAAATGTTGAAAGAAAAAAAAATTTAAGTCTCTTTCATTGGCCAAGATAAAGGAAAAAAGACAAATCTTCTCTATGAGAATACGAATACAAGTAAAACCCGTTAATCATACAAAAAAGAAATAAAATTTTTTACAACTTACAGAAATGAGAACAATTTTGTGACTTTTTATTACTCTTCTATACAAAGAATATATCCTTGAAGACATAACAACCCATAAAGCCAGAGTGTCCAATTCTATTACTGAAAATAAGAGGGGCCAACGGATCTTTAGAGTTCAAAAGAATTGCAGCACTTTCAACAAGAGATGTTTTCAGTACCATAGCTACTGGCTTGGAGACTTACAACTAGGGGTGTCAATAATACCCGGCTGGCCCAAACCCGCCCTGAGTCCGGCCCGGACCTGACCCTGATCTGCCAGCCCGAAGGGCGGGTCAGGGTTGAGATTTTGGCTGACCCTGGCAGGGTCGGGTTGGGTTCGGGATAAGACCCCGGGCTTAGCCCGGCCCGGCCCTGACCCGACCCTGTATTAGTTATAGGCAATGTATAGTTGTAATAATGTATCAATTTATCATGGAAAAGACAAAAACGCCCATCTCTTGAGGGTAAACTAGTGAACCCTAATACCCAGTTTCGTTTTCACTCTTCATCCAACTCTTGAGGAAAGCGCCGCTCGAGACCCTACTTCTCATCCTTGGTTCATCACTTCCTCCTTTCCTACTACGATCAAGGTATAGCATCTTGTTTCTCCTCCAGTCGACCTGCTACGACGGTCTCTTGACACAGGTATGTTCATGACCAAGAAACATCCTTTTCCTTCCTCGATCTGAAAAGACAAAGAATGCCACAACAATTCCCGCTGCCCCACCAAACCCCACAAAGTATCCGCTCAGTACGATTTGCCAATCATACCCAAACAATTGGCGATTTTTGCTCTGTGTTCCTTCTGGCGGAATCTCCTGCAATTTTTTGGCAGAAAGCAGATCCGGGTCTGTATTTGGCCGGCGAATTCCCACCCCAGTCATATGGGTTCTCCCGTGAAAAGACTTTGCTTTGTTCTTTAATTTCCTCGCTCCTTTTCCATTGTCTTCTATCCCTCTTCGGTTCCCACTCTTCGAAGGGTTCGGCAATTTTTTTTTTCCTCTATGTAATGAGTTTGAAAATCGATCACCTCAATCTGCGGTAACGGAAGAATCTGATGTCGGGGAAGCCGAGAGCTGGAGAAGAGCTTAGGCTCTCAGGGTCCCCGTCGATTGCAGCGATCATAACTAGATTTATAGAGTTGTAGAGCGAAGGGGAAGTAAAGGGTTTGGAGGCGTTAAAGGAAATTGAGATCCCTTTGGTATCATTCCCGTAAGGTTGTTCCAAGAGAGGTGCAGGACCGAAAGGAATGTTAGGATTGTCAGCTGCTGAGGGATCTCTCCTCCTGACTTTTTGCTTGAGAAGTCTAATGACTAGCTGTTTCAGGTTCCCCAAGGATGATGGTATTCCACCAGTGAGAGGCTTAGAGCATTCTGTGACAAGTTAAGAACGTAGAGAGAAGTGAGATTTCCTATCACTTATGGAATTTCCCCTTGGAATCCATTATTTGAGAAGTCAATGGAGGCATGAATGGTTAGGATCTTTGTCAAGTCCATTTCTTGTCCTTTGATTGTAACAGGTAGTACCTTTTTTTTATCAAAAAAAAAAACAGGTAGTACACTTGTGACTTGACTGTATTTTCCTAGCTATATTAGGACTGCTCTGCATAGCCTTACCTGCAAAACTTATATTGTTGTGATATCTTTAGAGAAATTATCACCTGCTTGATGATACAGAAACAATTACATGCATTTCTAATAAAAAAGAGATTGGGTAGGTAGCAAGAGGAAGTTGGGGGTGATTGAGGACATGCGAAATTGGATGAGCTGTTCATTGCTGTTTTAGACTTGATTATGTTTCCAGGACTACACTTTGAAAAAATTTTCTCCTTTCATTTTTTTGCCCTATATATGCTTGAAAGAAGCTAGTCATCAACAAATTCAGATGCAAATGCTTGTTAAAATTGATTGAGATGCAGTTAGTAAAGAGAAAGATTTTTTTTTGGTGCCGCTGGGGGAGTTAGTTTGTAGAATTCTTGGCCATTCATAACACTCTCTTGTCATGTTTGTTTATGCGAATTGATGGTTGTAAAATGGCAGTGCTAGTGTTATTATATTATCTATTGTTTTCCCTTTACAACTATGAAATTCTGTTACTTTCCTTCCCCTCTTATTCTTCTTCTTTAAAGAATTTTTCAGGTTTTTTTTAGATATATTCTTTGATATATATCAATCAGGGTCAAGATAGGGTCAAAACAGGGTCAAGACAGGGTCAATCAGGGCCAACCCAACCCTGCCCGACCCTAGAAGGGTCGGGTCGGACCGGGCCAGACCGGGTTAGGGAAAACCCTGGCAGGGTCGGGTCAGGGTTGAGGGTTTCTTGGCCCTGCCAGGGTTGGGACAGGGTCAGGGTTTAGGTTAAGGCCTCTAGGGTCAGGGTCAGGATCAGGGTTTAGGCAGGCCCGGCCCAACCCGACCCATTGACACCCCTACTTACAACCAGACATATCTATAATCCAACTCTGAGGAGCCCTCAGATTTTCCCAAAAAATATAATTGGCATAATAGAACAATCTTTCATCCATGCCACATGATCTTGGCACAACTATTCTGGTGAATTTCTGTGTCCTCTCAAGTACTATAAGATTAGAAAAGGGATGTAGAAAAGTTATTCCCAACAAAGTCATCAACTCTCAAGCTACTTCCCATTTCTTTAATCTTAGACACAACTTTTTTGGCTTCCTCATCTATATTATCTACAAAAACTAAACATTCCAAGAACTTGGCATAATCCGGCCAACGGTCATGCCACAAAAATGGATTCTTACCAATGATTCGAATTACCTCAACATAATCAGTTGAACCTTCTTTAATTTGTCTCAATTGATTCAAACCACTCTCTACAGTTCACTTCCTTTTTGAAGCTCAAATGCTCTAGCTCGAATAGAAATACCTGAGAAACAACCCAGATGCACAAACCCTTTTACAGAAGGAATTAAACCTTCCAAAAGTAAAGATCTTATCAAAGGAAATAAATTGTGATAGTTCGAATTCATTGTAAAACAATGAAGCACTTAAGTTAGGCATCAACAGTGTTCTGTTCAGCATCCTTGCAGTCAGACAAGCCCTTGCAACAACAATTTTCTGATTTTGAAGTCCCCAAACAATCTAGGGAACCTCCAGGAACTTATCTTTCCGAACTCCAAATTTGGAGTCTGATTGCGAGCTGGAGTCTCATGTTCCAATGTTAGGGAGGGGTGGGGTTCCAGAGAGATCATGACTCTGGTAAATAAGGTCTTCGTCGGTGGGTTTCGCCGGAGATTTTGAAAGCCACCGACGCTGCTCTACCACAGAGATTGCAACTGGGAAATAAAAGGGGTTTGCCGGGGTTTTGTAGCTACAGGGTTTTCGGCCGCCGCTCTGTTCTCGTCCCTTTTCATATATATACTGGGTTATACTCTGTTTTTTTCATTCAACAGAATCATGGACGCCACGAAAGGTCAATCCTTCTCTGGTAATGGCAACCTTCTATGCCCCACTCTCTCTCGTGGTGTAAGCTTTGATTATGTGGAGATGAAACTTCAGATCCTCAAACGATCAGATCGCCTCAGTTCCAACTCCAGTAGTAACCGAAGGTTTTGATAAACGCCTCTACTAAAGAACTAAAGATTTAGAGGTGAAATCAGATGATGCGATGTTGATCAACACGTCTGCAACAGTTCTGGAAGATTAAGAGGTGAAATTAGATGATGTGATGATGATCAACGCCTCTGCTACAGATCTGAAACTTAGTGTTGAAACCAGATGCTCGCTCCGGTGATTATCAACAAACGGCTCGGATATCCGGATATCTTGAATGTTCGACACGTTATCGAATTCGAAGTTGATCAAAGATTTACATATCCGCCAGTTAAACGGATCGGAGGCGGATATTGCATTTGTTAAGCGGATTCGGAAGCGTAATTGTCATATTCGAGCCGAATTCTAGCCGTTTACATCTCTAGTTTTTATGGTCATAAAAGACGAAACAAGGGAAATCACCTACGTTTAACAAGGACCGAACAGGGAGAGAGAACACATAACAAAGGGGGAAGTTATGGAGAGGATGAGAGAGAGAGAGAGAGAAGAGAGTGCTTGAAGAGTTTACAGGGATGGAGAACTCGCTCTCTGCAAAGGAAGTCGAGGGTAGAAGATCGAGGGTGTGAGAATGCACGATTCCGTTGGGGGATAAAAGTCTTTGAAAAATAAAAAATAAATCTAACAAAATTAGTAAGTTTAACAATAATTTTGGAAAGAATAGAAAAAAAAATAATAATAATGCAAGAGAGGGTTGGTTTAGATAAACAAGGAAACTTAGAAAGATATAAATTGGGATGCTCGGCCGTATTAGGAAGGTAGGATATGAGAAGAGAACATGAGAGATGAGAGGAATAAGGAAATTAATTTTTAAATGAGTAATTGAATATTAAAAAAAATAAAAAGAGTATCAATATTTTGAAAAAATTAAAAATATAGAAAAAATATATAATAGAAAAGATAAAGTAAAAGAAAGATAGATCGATCAAGTGAAAAAATAGCAATGAAATATGAGTTCATATATAGATATATATATATATATATATATACTAGTGAGTGGTCTTCAACTATTACATGCACTTCCATTCATTGTGGTTTTTTTTTGTTTGATGATTTGTCTTTTTTTGGGAAGTGTTTACCATGATTTAGCAATGTATAGACAACATAGTTTACGATTGTAATCCTTATTCTTCCTTTCCTGCCCATTCCTTGCATTTAATTTGAAAGTGTTTTAGAGCTTCATCATTGTTATGACGTGATCCGGACTTGCATACATCAATATCCAGTCATTAACTAGTCTCATGGACATTTTTCTTTCTTTTAAGGTAGCTTCATGCTTCAAGGTTGACCCCCTTCTTCCCCTGCGAACAATTTAAGTTAGGATTCTTCTAAGCAGGGCAACGATGAAACCAATTTCCTAATTGCTAATCCACTCTTGTATCATGGGAACATGAATCTCAAATAATCCACAACGCCAGAACTATTTAATATGTTGAAGGTGCTCGATGGAAAGGATCCCACGCTCTTGATAAACTTAGGTTGAAGATGCACGATGGATCCAAGCACAATCCAGATCTTCTATGGCACAGGATGCTCCAATGGTAGTGCTGCGCAGACACAAAGCAGTGCGCAATGACCGCCTTATCCCCACCTGGGCAAGAAGCTTGGGCAGGGGTAAGGTGGTCATTTTGCATTGCCTCACGTCCGTTGGTGCAGCCCACGCTGTAGAAGATCTGGATCCAAGGAAGTAAGCAACCAACTCTTGATAAACTTAAGACTCCATTTGATTCGTCTAACCCACTTACGAAGCTGTCTGTTTAATGAATGGGCCAACCATTATCTATTACAATTTACAAGTGGTGTGAACACGAACCATCACTGTCCAATTGTTCCACATTTGATACATTTGAATTTGGCTCATCATTCACAAATCACAAGATTTCCAAGTGAATCGCCAAAACCAAGCAAGTAGACCCCTTAATTGGATCAATATGGTGGGCTAATGAGACTTTCCACATACACACCAAATTCCTACATAAGTGAGTAATTTAAAGATGGCTGTTCAAGAAGAGAGAGAGAGGATTACAACAGATTAGGAAAAAAAATAATTTAATTTTGGTGTACAGCTGAAGTGTTTCTACACACAAGCTTGTATATCAACAAGTAACCATGTCCTAGTGTCTTACTATTCAAGCACTTAAACTGCAGTAATCTTGGAGACCTTCAGTTTTGAACAATTCTACAACTAATTGGAATTGGCGTATCAGCACCACGTAAAAATAATTTGGATTAAATTCTTTTTTCTGTCCTCTTTTTAAACCCAGCTCAGTTTTCACTCTTATGAACCTTAGTAAATTTTGGGGCCATTACCTTCAAGTTGTGAATCTGTCTTGCAAAAGATCCTCTGCAGTACCGGCGGGGTGACGGTGCACATCTGATGACACAGCAGAGGCCAGGTGGCATACATGGCACACATGGCCTCTGATGTACCACCAAATATGCACCGCCGCCCCGACGGTACTGCAGAGGATTTTAATACCAGCTAGTAACAATCAACTCGCTGTTATGCCTGCTTCAAATTTTTACCCATCCCCCAAAAATAAGGATAATTTTACACACCAGGTCCCATGATCAAATGGAGTTGTTGGTTGCTAATAGATGATGCCACTTTACTAAAATGCCCATGAATCCCACAGCGGCCGGCCAGCATCCTATATAACTCTGTTCCGAGCAACCAACATCAACTACTAAGACACCAACCTTTTCTTCTACCAAAAAAACAATAAAAAAAAAAGAGACACCAACCTCATAAGGACCTCTCTGTCTTTGCAAAGCCAACAGTCTCTAAGAAATGAAAAATAGCTCTATCGAATCTATTAAGACAAACAGATCCAATACATTAATGGATAGCAGATCCAAAGTCTAGAATCGTGATTCAAGGAAATTATAACAATTTCAAATACTGAACCAGCCCACAAGCTAATACTGTGAAGATCAAACAGATGGCACTTGGCTAATATAACTCCAGAATTTAAGGAATAGAAGTCGATTATTCCCAATGTAAGCACAGAGAACAAAGCTGCTGCGATTGCAATGATTCCCAAATATCTCTACCTGATTGATTCAATGCAATTCCCAGATGTTTGGATTCCTGCAAACCAAACAGAGGTTAGAAGGAGGAGAAATTATGAGTATCAGGGAATGAATTGGGTAAAGAAATCACTACATACGCCATTATCCGGTAGAGAAATTGGCAACTTCGGGTGGTAACTCTCTTGTAATCGACGACCACACACGCATAATCCATCGCAAAATATAAAGTTTGTAAAGATAACCAAATGAAATTCAGTATTTTACAGATGATCAGACCAAGATAAACTAATTTGAATAAACTAAGTTCAACAGAGCTCATAAAAAACAAGGGGTGGAGATAATCAATTCAAGAAAAAAATTAGGGCATCAAATTTACTTACTAGTTGTTTCAACTCTGTAATTCAACAGGATTGAGAAGCTTCAATTCAAATCGAAGAAGAAAGTTGGAGAACGAGAAGAACAAGAAAGCTGTAGGAACTCAAAAGGATGGGTTCGTAATAATGTCCTAATAATTGTTACCCATTAAGATGTCGAATCATTTATAACCAATTTTTTTTTTTATTTTTTTTTTTTGTGGGGCCATTTTGATCTAGCATAAATTTTTATTTTTTTTTCCAATGAAAGAATGGTAACATCTCTCATGCATATTCGGAAAAATTTGCATGACAATAACACCATTTGATAATATGATGTGTAATTTCCAATTTATTTTTAAAAACTGCTTTATACCCGTCTTAAAAATATTTTGAAAATAAAAATAAGGGTTTTTTACAATTACCATCCCCAAATCTTTCATATCTATTATTATCCCCCCCAAAAAAACTTTCAAACAATTGTTACCCTCCCCTGTTGCATACTAATGACAAAATGACCCCCACCATTACAGACCCGTAACGGAGGGGGTTAGTAGTGATATTGTGTTGTTGTAACGAATTATACATTACCAAAATACCCTTCGTCCAAACCCTTCCTCTTCACTTCATCACTTGCAGCAAACCGGAGGAACAAGAACATCGTCAGCTTCCTTCTCTGGCGAAGGAAGTTAGGGTTTGAAAAATGACCTCTCCAATGATAAATTAACCATTCTCATTGATTCAAATCAAGCCAAATGAGATAAACATGCCAAAGAAAACACAGAACCACCAAAATCCATTTCCATGGATTTAGATTCAAGAAGTTAAGGTTTGAAAAAAAAATCAAACGTTAAGGTGGATATAGATTCAGGAAAGCTCAAAACCCTGAATTAAAATTAGAGGTTAACAGAGGAATAAAATAGAATTCGACCTCTGATCTCTGCAGCGTTTGGAGAAGATGGTTTCTTCTATGCAATTGATGCCAGTGGGAAACCAGATGCGGTATGATGGGAGACGAATGGGAGTTCATGTGCAAGGGAAGAAGAAGAAGAAACACCTCCCGCCTTCTTCTTTCTCCTCTATGAACCAGAACCTGAAATCCTCAAATCCCTTACCAAGACCAATTTTGAAGTAGCTGTCATGGTTCCAAATCACCAATATGTCATCAAATCAAACCCTCGCAAACGAATGGGTCAAAACCAATCTTCTCCCCTTCTATCCACAATCGTTTCAAAGCAAACCCTCCTCGATTACACCCAATTCTGTGTTTCTGAACAAATTGGATCCTAAAATGGGAACAAAATTGCAAAAAACGAAATGGGTCTCCTAAACCTTTCCACAGCATGCCCACGTAGGTTTTCATCAAAAGGAACAGTGACAGGTTCAAATGGCCCATCAAGGGTCGTTGGAATCCGGCCATGAACGACGGCCAAATTCCCTAAATACAATAGAGTGATCGAAATCAAGGACAAACAGAACAACTTGTAAACCATTCCTAGGGTTCTTCCCATTTGATTGATTTGATTTGTTTATTGGGTTCTTATCAAATTTTTCTTTTGGGGGTATCTTCTTTTTTCTGTTCGTATTCTCGTTTTGCTTCCTCTGTACACGCTGACGAAGTTCGAGGATGAGTGTTGTAACGCCGCCGACGAAGTTCTTCCTCTGATTTGCTGCAACAGGTGAAGTGAAGAGGAAGTGAAGAGGATGAAGTGCAAGTGAAGTGAAGAGGAAGTGAAGAGGGGAAGGGTCCCATTTGAAGATTTGTTTTATTTTGTTTTGACATAAGGGTATTTTGGTCTTAAAAAATCAATGACAACGGCACACTCTCACGACTAACCCCCTCCGTTACGGGTATGTAACGGTGGGGGGCAGTTAGTTATTAGTATGCAACAGGGGAGGGTAGCAGTTGTTTGAAAGTTTTTAGGGGGTAATAGTAGATATCAAAGTTTTTGGGGTGGTAATTGTAAAAAACCCTTAAAAGAAATTGTCAAGTTCTAAATACACCTATTGAGGTGTCATTCATACACTTCCTTCAATAAAAATACCCCTTAAATATAGGCAAAAGGTTTCGTGCACGATTGGTTACATTTATATAGGATTGTCACTTCAACAGTCAAATGGAGGGAGAGAGGGAGGGTATGTAATACCATTTATGCCCTTCTATGGAGAAAGGGCTGAAGCACTGGCTGTTTACATACATTATTGCGCACAAATACAAGACCTTAATATATATGTTAAAAAAAAAACCTAAGTTTAAATATCTCCAATGCAAATATAAATAAAGGGCAAGTTTTTCTCACGATGCCAAAGTCGGAGACCACACCAATGAAAAGTTTGTTCAGTAGAGAACCTACATTTTGTCTAAGGAGAGAGAGTATCAGTGTATATCCCTGACATATTATGTGAGAAGGCATAAGAAAGAATCCCTACTCTAGCATCATGGGAATCTTTTTCTCATAAATAAATAAGAGGAAACTCTTATCGTCAAGTAAGCTCTCTTGTGTGTCATTAAAAAAAAAAAATGTAAGCTATGTTGTGTCTGATGAATTAAAAAAAAAGTAAGTTATGTTGTGTAGTACAATCCTCCCAAAGTCAAGATTGTACTACAAAATGAGAAACAAATGGCAAGTAAATCTTTAATGGTTTCCTAATCCACTCATGGTTAAAAATATCGGTATTGGGATCCATATCAGTCTTAGATCATATCGACACTGATACATATTAGTCATTTTGGATGGTTTTACCCTTAATTTTAATAAATAAATAAATTATTTTTAGACAGATTTGCCTCTAGTAAAAACTGTTCTACCAATAGGATCATGCAGGTATTGAAATCAGGCATGGTCGATACCGATATTTATAACCATGTATCCACTAGTTATTAATAAAACTGTACTAATCAAATAGTATGAGTGTGTAGTACAATTCTTCATCAACAGATTTATATGGGAAAAAGAATGATGCTAGTCGCATGCAGTATTAATCCAGACACAATCCCCTTGAAAGGAACGCTTGGCCCCTATAAAATGAAATATCCCCTGGTGGATGCCCTTGTGTGTGCTTCCATTGACCCCACACTGGTGCAAGGGTCATGCAATTGGTGTAAGGGCCACGTAGCTTGACAATGATCCCTTGCCCTATTTACATATAGGGAAATGGTTCTTTGCCCTATTTCACCACTCTATGAGTCTATCTTTCTAGTCTCTCCTCCCTAAAAAAAAGGATAGAGATGTCTTTTCATGTGGAGAGGAGAGATAGACATGGGAACGTTGGCATAGACCATGCTCTCGTACCAAGTACCGAGTTCTTTTTCCCTATAAATATATCATTAGATTGGGCATATAATCATCGAGCTGATTTTGAGATTTTTAGGACTTCTACGTATTTCAAACTAGAGAAGAGGAAAGCTCTACCTGGGCAATGGGCATGGCTTCCTCCATGAAATCTCTCAAGTCAACAACGATTGCGCTAATCCTACTTCACCTCTTATCTCTGCATTTCTCCCTAATCAAGGCCCAAGGAGGCACTAACAATGGTGATAGCAACAACACAAGCATCGATCTGCACTCCAGAGCTCTGATTCTAACCAAAGTATGGTGTCTCATAATCCTATTGGTGAGCACTTTTGCAGGTGGAGTCTCCCCTTACTTCTTTCGATGGAATGAAAGCTTCCTTCTGATGGGCACTCAGTTCGCTGGTGGTGTTTTCCTTGGGACGTCGCTTATGCATTTCTTGAGCGATTCCAGCCAGACTTTCGGAGGTCTCACCACCAACACCTACCCTTTTGCCTTCATGCTGGCGTCCGCTGGTTATCTCCTCACCATGTTTGGCGACTGCGTCATAAGCTTCGTGGTCAACGGAACAGCAAGAATGGATAAAGTGGAGGTCGTAGAAGTGGAGGAAGGACATGGAAGAGCAGCAGGAAAAGAGATGGCCGTCGTGGACGTCAACCCTGTTTTCATCAAGACATCTTCATTTGGGGATACCTTGTTGCTCATCCTCGCCCTTTGCTTTCACTCTGTGTTTGAAGGCATTGCTGTTGGAGTTGCAGGTAAAGCTTTTGAATTCCTTTCTTTTTCTATTCTTTTTAGGACTTTTAATTTTTTGTTAGAAGAAAGTTTTATTTGATATCAACATGAAGAGCTCATGGAAGGAGCATAAAACATTTCCTGTAATCACGGATAGTAAATAGGCCAAACTGCCGTACATGTCACCAACAATGCCCTCATTGTTAGGGAGTCAGTCAAACATACTGTTGATTCTTCCCCAATAACAATGGTCCTGCTTGCCGTGAGTGGGTTGTGGGGGGTTTTAAGGGAACAAAAAGCCCCTATACTAGGTAGGGGTAATTTTATACTTTCGGGGATTAGGATTTCTCTATATTGTAACCCGTCAAAACACTATATGTAGGGTTGATCTCATAAGGAGGGGGTGTGTGTGAGGGTTTTATAATTTCTTCATCTGAATAGTAGAAGGTCTAGCTAGTTATTGCTTGGCCGTGGATGTAGCTCATCTCAGGTGAACCTACGTAAGATTCTTGCTATCAATATGATTTAATTCCAAGATCAATGCTGCCAAACTCATCCTAAATTATTTTTCAAATTGAACATAAACAGTAGTTAGCACCTGGTCTAATTGTGGAAGTTCTCATGGGACTACTTGTTGGGAACATTAATATTTGTTGCAGGCACCAATGCAGATGCATGGAGAAACTTGTGGACAATATCCTTGCACAAAATATTTGCAGCCATTGCCATGGGAATTGCATTGTTGCGTATGTTGCC